>NC_056529.1:38944029-38971780 GCF_019175285.1 Sceloporus undulatus | reverse complement strand
TCTATCTATCTATCTATCTATCTATCTATCTATCTATCTATCTATCTATCTCTATTTATATACATATAAAAAACAAACCTTGATTTTGCCATTTTATATAAGGGACACCATGTTACCACACCATTGTATCTAATGGTTCTTGACCATCCAACTGCACAAGTATTCTGAAATCCCAAAAATTAAAATCCAAATCCAACATTTGTGGTTCCAAGTATTTCAGATAAGGGAGATTCAACCTTTTGTTGAATGAGGGTTTCAACCTGGAGGAGCAGGGCTACCATGTCCCCCTTCTCCAGGTGATATGTGAATGCTTGCATTTGACTACTACTTGTAGTAGTCCCTCTGCATTAGGATGGATTTAGGTTGGTTTAGGATTCTCCTTTGCATGGAGACATTCTCTGAATGAGGTGGGGATCATGCAATCCTCCAGATGCTGTTGGATTGCAGGTCCCAGCAGCTCCATGGCCACCATAGCCAGTAGTGATTGATGCTAGAAGTTATAGTCCATCAGTATCCAAGAAAATGCCCAGAAAACCCCGTGATTAGGGTCGCCATAAGTTGGAAACAACTTGAAGGTACACAACAACAACAACAACAACAACAACAACAACAAAATGCATTTAAGGGTTATAAATACTCTATGCATGTGCATATATGTATGTGTATATGTTTAGCCTGGAGAAGATAGGGAAATGTTTCTGATTGCTATTTTGAGATATCTGAAAAGCTGTAATCACATGGAAGATGGAAGAAGTCTCCTGGACCTTGGCTTCAGATTGCCAAACTGTAGATTCTGATTTTCGTCCTGATGGTGAAAGGTGTTTGATGGTGGAAGAATCTAGATTGTGGACTCTCAGTCTTTGGAGTTTTGAAAAGAGATTTTGGAGAGCTACCTTTGTAAGACGCTTTTACTGTGAATTTGTGCACTGGCAAAGGGTTGGACTAGATGACCCTTGGGTTCCTTCCAACGCCATGATCCACTGCAAACAACACAATGACGCAGAACCACCAGTTTTTCACAGAGGAGCCCATTTCTTCCTTCTAAGGGACTTTGCCAGCAAGTTGCACACAACCTAACTGTCAAGTTGAACGGGAACAGGATAATTTGCAAAATGTGTTTGCTTATCCAGAATCTATTTGAATCTGAGGCAAAGTAGCTCCCTGGTTTACAGTAAAGGAACTCTGTTGTTCCAATTTTTTTTGCATACAGTCCTTGAACGAAGCTAAATGGTGCAGAGGAACAGGAAAGGCTTGGCCTTACAGTATTTTAAGAGACTCAACCATAACCAAGATATTGGAATACCAAAGTATATTAGCCTCTAGTTTTACAGTGTGGAAGAGTGCACAGCTTTGTGTGTTTGTGGCTGCATCTGCACTACAGAAATGATGCAGTTTCACACCACTTTAACCGCCATGGCTCACTGCTATGGAATCCTGGGATTTGTAGTTTGCTGTGGCACCAGAGCTGTCTGAGAGAGAATAAGAAGTATTGACTCTTATAGAGACACTGCAATAGACAGGCAGGGAATAAAGTATTGTGCGTTGTTTTGGGGTTTTCAAAGTATTCTGTCAGACTGGGCATTTGTGCAGTTGGAAAATCTGTTTTTTATATACACTGTATATAGAAAAGCCTTCTTGCATAAAAGCAAATATATGATAACCATTAGGCAAAATGACCAAAGCAACCAGATGGAGACATATATTTTGCTGGAAGATGGAAAGCACTCCTTTGCTGGAGGTATTTTAAGTCAGCTCTGAGCAGTTCTCTTGCAAAGCTTCACTGAGCAGGAGTGGGGCTGTGGATGATGGGGATTGCAGTCGAACATATCTGGAAGGCACCAGGTTGCAGGGGGGGATCACTGGATTAGTGCAGTCAGGAGCCACAGGGAACACACCAAGGTTAGCAAACGGTGATGTGCCTCATACCCACTGAAGCAAGCCGAAAGGGTTGCAAATAGAAACAGTGAAGAGCTGAGAATGAAACAAAGGCCAGAAATGCATATTTGGCTGTGTGTAAAATTCTTGTCAGAGCTGTGATGGAAATTTTTATCTCTTTCCTTGACAGGGTTTGATTAAAATCCGAGGCGATCGCTGCTGGAGAGATCTGACGTGCATGAACTACCATTATGAGGTGAGCCACCCAGGGAAGCCATCTTCTGCTTTGTCTCTGCCTCGGTTTGTGATTGACAGGCTCATTACTGGCACTTGCTGAACGCCGGATCGATGCAGTGGGCACAGCCACCTGGCAAATGCCATTTACATTTCCCCCTCGCTTTCTCTTCCGCGTGCGCAAGCCGTCTCTTCTTTCTTTCATTTCCACTGGGAGGTGACCCAGTGCATGCATTGACATTGCACAGTTAAAGCAGGCTGCATCCTACAGAAGCCTGGGATATGTCACCATCATCATTATTATTATTATTATGAAATCTGCTTCCCACCCCAAAAAAATTGGGACCCCAAGCTGCTTACAAATTTTACACAATGCAATTAAAAGCATACAACGGTGGGCATTAAAATGGAATTAAACTAGTACAGTGGGCCCTTCCCTTATGGGGGGCATCTGTTCCAGACCCCTCCCCGCAGAAGGGAAACACCACATATGGTGGAGCCCCATTAAAAACAATGGGGCCTGTGCCCGCGGCACACGCACCATTGCTATTTCCTGCGTGGCTTTCAGCGTATGCTGAAAGCTGCGTATGGTGTGCCTGCGTATAGCATGGACACATTGTATAGTATTTATCAATTAAATCATTATAGTATTTAAGATGCATCGCTCCTTCAAAGAAAAAAATGCAATTTAAAATATTTTTTTTAAAAAAATATATGGTTTGGTGAGGATCTTAGCAGTTACCTGTTCAATTGCTCGAATCCTACAGCATCCTGTGTATATGCAGTTTGGCATGGGACTTGGAGTTGCATACTTGATTGCTTTAATCCTACAGCATCCTGGGTTGTGTAGTTTGCTATGGGACTTTTGAGTTACATACTCCAATTGATATAATCCTACAGAGTCTTGCAGTGTGTGGTTTGGTGAGGGAGTGGGAGTTACTTGCTGGATTGCTCTGATCCCGCACTGTCCTTGGACATCAGTATGCAGAGGGATCTTGTTGCACCTTTGAGACTCACCTGAGCAAAAGGGGTTGTAGCATAAGCTTTTGTAGATTTTGTCTGTTTCCTTAGATAGTGTATACCAAGTATACAAAAACTTGTACTATAACGTCATTTACACAAAGGTGCTACAAGAGCCCTTTGTGTACTGATATTTCAGACTAAAACGACTGTGGTCATCTGTCAGGGTTGCTTTCATTGTGAGTTCCTGCATGGCAGAATGGGGTTGGACTGGATGGCCCTTTGGGGTCTCTCCCAATTCTAGGATTCTGTGATTCTATGATTTCCTGGGATAGTGAGAGACTTTGAATTACTTGCTTGATTGCTATAACACTACAGATTGCTGAACACTCCTCCCTTGGAGGTTTTAAAACAAAGAATAGATGCCCAGGTCTTAAAGATGCAGATGCTTCAAGTGCTGCATTTCTGCACAGGCAGAAGCTTTGAGCTGGGATCTTTTCCAACAACTCTTCCAATGATTCTAGAAATATATTTGTTGTTATATGAAATATACATGCTGGCGAAACGTCAAGAATAAACTCTTCTAGAACATGGCCACATAGCCCGAAAAACCCACAAAAAACTATGGATGCCGGCCACGAAAGCCTTTGATTTCATATTTGTTGTTTGTTGGTAACTGCCCTTGAGTTGATCTTGACTCATGGCGACCCTATGGATGAGACATCTCCAATACCCTCTGTCCTCACCTATATATATATATGAAAATTTTCCTTCCACTTTCCCCCATGTCGCATTTTCAGGATGTGTTTTGGAACAAAAACCTGCTGAATAGCGTGGCCAAAACATAAATGAGTGGAAAAGGTTTGGTTTGGTTTGGTTCTAAGTCCAAGCGAGAGGCCAAGCCTCCAAGTAAACTGGGCAAGACACTGATATAGAGGAAACACAAGGCCTTTTTGCAAAACAGGCAGTGGAGGAAGCAGAATCTTTCAGTAGAGTTGGTTGTGTTTTGAGAAACAAATAGTGCAGGAAAAATTCACAGTACATCAGAGGTGGGCAACTGCCCTGCTCTCAACCTTGAATCCGTACAACCAGGGGATCAGCCCCCAAATTATTTGCTGCTCCTAATGGTAGTAGTAATAATAATAGGCCTAAACCCAGTTGCTAGTCCAAAGGAGAATTGACCCGTGGAACGAACGGGATTTGCAGAGTGTTCAGTTACCGTTCAGCAATCAGTTGCATGACTTGGTGAGGCTGGCCGTTGGATTTCGGCCATAATAATAATGCAGTAGCTGACAATTCACATCATCAGGGCTGTGTTAGGATAGAGGCAAGCAGGGCTAGGCAGATTGGGTTATTTTCCGAGGGCAGGGAATGTGATGGTCTGGTGATGATGTAGGATTTGCGTCTTAAACCAGACTTTTGCAAAAGGACTTGGAAGGAGGTGGGGTGGGTTGCAAACGGTGGATTGGTTGCAAAGTATTCCTTCATCCAACATACAGCTGTGCCAAGCTGGAAGGCAAGCGCCTCATTTCGCCTCAAAATGGAACATATATATATATATTTCCCCCCCACAGGAAAACCATGAGCCAAATATTTAATAGTATTTTGTGTGCCTGTGTATAGATGGGCACTGTAATCTAAGAGAATGTTTAATGGTGGGGTTTTTTTAGACATGGCATATTTCTCTGTCTGTAGTCTTATCCTCACTGCAGAAATAATGCAGTTTGACCCCGCATTAACTGTTATGGCTTAATGCTATGGAATTCTGGATTTTGTAGTTTGTAGAGTTGAGATATTCGTCCTTCTCTGACAGAGAGCTGTAATGCCACAACAAACGACACATCCCAAGATTTGATAGCATTGAGCCATGGCAGTTAAAGGGTGTCATACTGCATTATTTCTGCAGTGCAGACGTAGCCCATGTTTCATGTGTGTGTCCAGAAGATCAAAATGATCCCTACATAACTATGGGGCTGCTGAAACATGGATGTCAGCAAACAGCTTTAGATCCCTCTGTATTCCCTCTCTCTATATGTATGTGTCTTCAAGTCACCCATGGACGTATGGCGACCCCATGAATTTCATAGGGTTTGCTTATGCAAGGAATACTCAGAGGTGGCTTTTTGCCAGTTCCTTCCTCTGAAATATAGCCTCCAACACCTGCAATTTGTTGGTGGCTTCCCATCCAAGTACTAACCAGGGCTGATCCTGCATCTGGTTATATAACCAGAGCCATGCGTTCCCAAAATGTGCCCATTCAACCTGTGCTTAAAGACCGCCAAAGATGGGGAATTAACTCCAACCCTGTTCAAATCTCCCCTTTCCTCCCATTATATTTCACTTGTATTTCATATATATATATATATATATGGTAAAACCATAGCTGGAAGAATCCCGCAGGACATGTAACTCTCTGAGCCTGTCCCGGGAGTTTCCTTTGCACCCGTCGGGAAAGAGAACATTTTTCCCTCTCCTGCGCTTGACATCCCGAGGAGCGCATGTCAATCAGAAAGCCTTCATGCATTGGTAATGTGCCAGTTTGTATTTTCAGGGGTAACATGACTCTCCATTCTGGATTCTTTTCCATTTTTTTAAAAAAGGGGGGGATTTGTATTGAGTCTTGAAAAAGCTTCCTGTAAGGCGATCGGATTTCATCTCTCCATTGCTCCTGGACTCTCTCGCAGGAGACCACCCAGAGACCCTCCTCAACTCCCCTGAAACTATCCCCCTCCCTAGTTTTTGTCTACTTACTCTCTTTTTCCTCCTTGATCTCACTTCTAGTCAGGTTAATCCTTCCAGCCATCTAACCAGCTCTCCACGGTGACCTGTTAAGAGGCTTTGAGCCCATTGACTAACATGCTAAACAGGTGTGGAATTGCAAGAACCACATCTTGTCTAGAGCCTCTGTGTCCATTTTGTGACCTTCCCCCCTTCTAAATATTGCATCTGATTTTGGCTTGTCAATGCAAACTCGACTGGGAGAGAACAGTTGGCTCCAGTCTCACCAGACCTTCGTCCGAGTATGCAATGCTAGGTGTCCTCCAGTTCTTACATTCCCACCAGTGATCCATTCCACTTCCAATCTCCGGTCCTGTCTGTATTGGCCAGGTTACTCCAGGGAATCCCTGCTGAGTCTTGGGTAAATCCCACACTCTCAGCTTCAGAGGATGGCCATGGTGAACCTCCACTGAAGAAACTTGCCAAAACCCCTTGTGATAGGTAGGCGTTAGGGTCACCATCAGTCGGAAACAACTTGAAGGCATACAACAACAACAAGAGGGTTTGGAGCTGAATGGCCCAAGCATAAGCAGTTTGCTCCAGACTCAGAGATTGGGCCTTCCATCATTCGGTCTCTCTGACAATAGGTTGGAAGAGGCCAACATCTTGGCACTGAGTCCTTTCCATGTCTGTACATGCCTTCAAGTTGTGACCCCATGAATTTCACAGGGTTTTCTTAGGCAAGGAATCCTCAGAGGTGGTTTTGCCAGTTCCTTCCTCGGATAGGAAATTGGCCCAAATAGGAAGTTGACATCAATTTTGCTCCATAGTGGATGTGCCACCTTCTTGATTTGGTCCTGGCTAAAAGTTTTTTTTTAACCAAAGGGAACCAGTTCAAGGTATTTGGTGGTTGAACTGGTGACAGATGGCACACCAATGTCAATCTGGTTGATTATTATTTTACTTGGATATCTTTTCTTTACCAGACCTAAGGAGACAGAAAAAGAGTGTGAACCGCCACATAGCCTCCTGTGTGAGAAGCTGGGCAAGGTTGTTTGCCCACCACACAGTCTTTCATACTTGGTGTCTGGCTTGCACTCAGAAGGGTGTGTCTACTAAACTGGTTCAACAGTGTACCCATACAGTCGCCCGTTTGACCACACAGTCTGATGCCCGTTGGCTCTTGGTGTGTGATATGATTCCGTTTTCCACTTGCTATGAGTCAGACAAGACCAAACTACCCTGGGATGAGAGATCTTCCTTAAGAAGATGAAGGCTTTATGATGGCTAAAATGGCAGAAAGGTTCATCTGGTCTGAGGTGGCCATGGGCTTGCTAGCAGTCTCCAAGATGTATGGCTGTTTCTGGAGAGGATCCGTGGTTAACCCGACTTTTCTCCAAAGGGATCAAGTTGGGGACAATCCTGAGGTTTCCAGGAAACCCCAAACAGAGTCTGGGCAACCAGCCAAAGGGCGATTGCTACACAGTTGATAGAGACTAACTATTGAGCAAGCCGAGTCATAGAGCAGCTTACAGTTCAGCACTTAAACTGAAGCCTTGAGTCCCAAATAGAGTTCATTCACAAGTGCCAGGTCCAGCAAGAGAGTTCTTCAATGTCCAAATCAGGTAAATGATACCCAGAGTCCACAAACACAATCCAGGTCAGACAGAGTTCAAGATTACAGTGAGGAACCAGGTAGGTCAGATAATCTCCACCGACTTCTGGAGGGCAGGGCTGGGAATTTATAGAGCAGAAGCTCAATGCAGCTGCTGCATAATGGATTGCTGCTTCCTATACATCCTCTGATACCTTCCCAAGCCTTCCCTTTGTTGTCGCCCTTCAGCAAAGGTAGGTAGGTAGGGATAAGTTGCCTTTTGTATCTGAATGGGCAACAGGACTATCTGCTAGAGCTGGTCCTGCACTCTTGTCTGTCTCTGAGATGTGAGGCTCTGGAATTACCTTCTGCTCTGGTTCAGCAGCAGGTCCACCGCTTCCATCTCTGAGTCAGAGTCCGTGGCCATGTTTTGGAAGATATGACACCAAGTGCTAGCAATTATTTTTGCTAGCTGGATCATGTCTAGTGTGGTGGATCTAGATGTCCCCATGCCAAGAGCTTCAGTCTCTGGGTCAAGAGTCCATGTCCAAGTTCTGGAAGTAGGGCATGACACTAAGTTGCATCAGTTCTTTTTGCCATGTGGACAGCTGGATCGTGTCCAGTTTGGTAGATCTAGATGCCCACATGCCAAGAGCTTCAGTCTATGAGTCAAGAGTCCATGTCCAGGTTCATGACACCAAGTGCCTGTAGTTATTTTTGCCATGTGGATAGCTGGATAGTGTCCAGTTTGGTTGATCTACTTGCCCACATGCCAAGACCCGTACCATTCCTTTTACCCTGCTCTGAGCAAAACAGGGGAGGGGGAGGGATCCCCTTCAGAGCTCCCACCACTGCCCCAACCATTATACCACGCTGCCCTAGGACCCATTTATTTGTCACTTTTTGGAAGTCCATGGTATCTGAAGAACTCTCCTCCAACACCACATTTCAAATGAAACTAAGTGTGCGCCTATCTGGATGCAACCTGCCAAGTTTCTTTCTTTCTTTCCCTCCCAAATGCGATATAAAAAAGGGACTCTGTCCTTTTAATTTTTCCTTATAGGATGGAGATTTTCAGGATTCTGGTGGCGCAGTTGGCAACCACAGTGGGAGATACAAGGGGGGAAAGAGAGATACAGTATCTGTTAATTAATGTTCCTCAAAGAGGTCGATCCACGGGAGGGAGGACACGGAGCTGGCAAAGGGGCAGAAGAAGGGTTGTCAGGTGTCGTGATTGGCACATCCATCAAAGAGATGGTAGGTGGCAGAATCGTCTTTTAACATATTGATGGGATGGAGTAGGAGAGAGGAGCTGTGGGTGGCAGAAAATCTGTTTGATTCTTGTGGGAGATATATATATATATATATATATATATATATATATATATATATATATATATATTAAAATATGAACTCATGCTTAACTCTTTTTTTGAAAGCACTTGTTCTTTCTTCTCAATAATAATAATAATAATAATAATAATTTCCTTCGCACTGCCCATAAACAATGTTTTATATTTTGACTGATCTTTCAACGCAGAGTTTTATGTTTTTGGCTAAACGTTTGGAAATTAACTCTTTTTCATGTATGTTTGTTCTCCTTCCTCTCTTGGTGTAATGTCTGCGGCTTTTATCCTCCGCTTGTGCAGATTGTAACTGCTTTTTGCAAATGAGGATGATGATGATGATGATGATGATTTTAAAAAGAAGGCACCGCCAAGGCGGGTGATGTTAAAAGGTTCCACTCGAACGGGTTAAGAGAAGTTTTGTTCCCTTTAGAAGAGTCCTGCGTGCCAACCCAGCTTTTAATCTAGGAGTATAAATCACTTTCCAGTCTTATTATTGGTAAAATCCTCCAGGCTTTGGAAAGGCACAAAAGGAGCCTTTGTCCTTTTATTAATTTAATTTATAGGTTTGAGAAATTTCGAATCGGTGGTTAGCAAAAGCTGATTTGCGCTCTGCTCTGAGCGCGGTTGGTTTGGACGCGCAGCTTGGCCTGCGGAGTCTGATATGGAGTTAGGAAACGTCTGTTGGTTTATTATAAAATGCACATGCTCATACAGCCAGGGATTCCCTAACTTTTTACCAGGGCACGCCAGTGTTACAGTCAGCCCTCCTTATCCATGGATTGTACATCTGCAGATTCAACCATCCACAGCTGGAAAATAGGTTTTGGTGCCAAATGCCAATGCACATTACTGCTATTAGATATAGTTTATTGGTGGTCAGTGATGCAGCAAGTGATCTTCCGCAGAGAAGTATCCCATCCAAACCTTTCACAAATGGCGTTCTGCAAGCCCTTAAAGCCAATGGCAGACCTGGGTACCTAAACAACTACTTCTACCCAGACTACCCCCAGCTGGCAACCTAATTCCCCATTGCTGATCCACCCTGTAAGACAAACTTAGAAATATCCATATGATCTGCTTATCTTGTGCCAAATGTGGAATAGCCAACATTACATCTACATCTTCTTAGGCTGCATCAACACTGTGGAGTTAATGCATTTTGGCACTGCTTTAACTGCCATGGCTCAATGCTATGGAATACCAGAATTTGTAGTTTTGTGGCATATTTAGCCTCCTCTGTTAGCGAGATCTGGTGCCACAACAAACGACACATCCCAGGATTGCGTGTCAGTTAAAGCAGTATCAAAATGCATTACTTCTACAGTGCGGATGTAGCCTGAGCGACTGAAATTAGACCAGAGTGTTTGTGTAGAGAGAAATGGCTGTGGAGAAGAAGAGGCCTTATAGTCCAGGGAAAGGTTGCCCTGTGTGTTGATGTGATTGTTGTTGCTGTTGTTGCTGTTGTGTGCCTTCAAGTCATTTCCAACATATGGTGACCCTAAGCTGAACCTACCATAGAGTTTTCTTGGCATGTTTCTTCAGAGGGGGTTTGCCATTGCCATCCTCTGAGGCTGAGAGAATGTGACTTGCCCAAGGTCACCTGTGGGTTTCCATGGCTCAGTGGGGATTCGAACCCAGATCTCCAGGGTCATAGTCCATTCAAACCACTGCACCATTCTGGCACCATTTATTCGTGTGTGCTACCATTGCCATTTCTCACAAGAGGTCTCCGTCTCTCAGTGCTGCAAACGGAGTTTCTCATCATGCGTGTTGCCTGAAGCGGATTTTTGGAAATCTCCTGCCAGGATTTTGAAGCATTATAGAAGCACACGTCCCTGGGAGACCCTTTTCTTGGGGGCATTTGTGGGCCCTTTTTATCAGGTCGCCTGACACAGGCGTATGGTATCGATTTGATTTACCAGTTCAAGATGTTTCTGCCTCTCTTTCTACGCTTCTTCCCCACCTCCTGAAATTGTATAGGTTGTCTCTTAGGATGTCAGTGGGCCTGGGGGGGATTCAAGGAGATGGTTCAGGAATGTCTTATTATTCCACCAGCATTTCTAAAACATTTCAGCCCATACTGTGCGGACTAAAGGTATGGATCTTGTTGGGTTTGGATGGCTTACACTCTCTTCTATCATAGAACAAAGGATTCCCCCCTCCCCTACACTTCTTCTTATTCTCTTTATGAGACTGTGGAGTAATAGAGTCCCATCAAATACAATGGAATAATAAAATGATGTCCCATATATAAAGTAGCTTGCTTTTTGGGATATATATATACAGTGGGCTCTTGGTTATCTGCTGAGGTTTGGTTCAAAGACCCAAGATCTGTGGATGCTCAAGTCCCATGAAATACAGTGGCATAGTAAAATGGTGTCCCTTATATAAAATGGCAAAACCATGGTTTGCTTTTTGGAAATTATATCTTTTAGAAAGCATTTTCAAGCTATAGATGCTTGGATCTGTGGATAAAAATAATTCATGAATATTCTTTTGAATATTTTCAAGCTGTGGGTGGTTGACTCTGTGGATGAAGAATCTATAGATATGGAAGGCCAGCTGTACAAATGGATCAGCGTTGCTATCCGTATATTTCTGGTTTGCTGCTTCCTTGGGCCTGATGGGTAGGTGGAATATTAATATTTAATAATAAATGGCAAATACTTGGAGAACCTTGTAGACGCCTTGCTTTAATCGGAGCCAAACGGTGCTACTGTTTCTTCAGAGGGCAGCCACCAGGCTTGTTCTGTGATCTGTGGGTGCCCAGTTTGGGTGCCCTTTTGAGCGGAAGCTCTCTTCCTCTTGGGTCTTCTGCTGTTTTCTCTGACGAAATGAAACAGTGCCAGCCCTCGGATCTCTTCTGAGGCAGACGGAAAAGGCACGACTCCAAATAAGCCAGTGTCACAAGATCTTTTTCTGATAATGGAGATGGCCAAATGAATTCGTCACGGCGAGGGGTATGCGCAGCTCTCTTGGTGCCAGAGAAGAAGGCTCCTTTTGTCCAAGGGAGCTGGAGGCAGTTGGCGCAGGAACTGCACATGACTTACCTAAGGGCAAGACGGAAAGGAGAAGAGGAGGACATTTGCCCCCATCCTCCCTGGCTTTCGCACACAGGCCTCTCCCTCCCCTTCGTCTATCTTTGACTGTTGGAAAATTCAAGAAGACACATTTCTTTCTGCCCACATTTGTTATAAGCATTTCCTCCTTGCAAGGGCGTTTCTCTCCATCAGTGTTGGAGGAATAATCAAGTTATGTCCATACTGTTCTTTGGCCTAGTGGACCAAAGCAAGAACACCCCTCCTGAATGCAGAGGTTTTGTGTGTTGTAACTGGAAAGGCTGCCCGTTGTGTCTTTTTATAGGTGACCAAGTGCGCATGCAGAGAAAGTAAGGGAAAAACTTAATGACAGGCATTGCTTGATTCTGTTTATTGTTCCTGTTGATGTTTATTAATGTGGTTTCTGGTTAGTTGGTGGTGCTTGTTTTTATTTGACTGGCATACAAGAAGGTACATTAATATACTGATTAAGGAATTCTTGAACTCCTTCCCACCAGTTTACTGTGCAAAGGCAGATGTCGAATGTCGAGAGCAGGCCTATAAACAACGTTGGCATCAGGATGAAAGATGTGGAGCTGGAACAAGCTACTCACTAATATCAGCCCCAATTAATCGCAAAATTGGAACCTGACGTGTCTGGATAGTTGGCGGTTTCTTTCCTGCATTGAGTCAGAGCACATGATGAACACTTCATGGCAGGTGAAGGGTTCACCGATTTGGAGAGCCTTCCCTCTTGTGATCTGTGGTTGGCAACCAGTGGCAGATCTTGTGCCCATGAGGTGGTGGGTCCATCCTGGGGTTTAATCCAAGCTTTAATCCAAGATGCTGAACCTGTTTTGGAAAAAAGCTTCCACAGTTTGGATTGCTTCCCTAAAGTTTGGGTGCCACATTGGGAGGCTGGGAAATCCTATACACTTGGAGCATAGAAGGATCATCCTTGGAGTGGTGCAGTCAATCCAATTCTAGGCTGCATCAACAGGAGCATAGTGTCCAAAATGAGGGTAGCAATAGTACTACTTCATACTACATTGGTCAGATGTCATCTGGAATCCTGTGTCCAGTTCTGGGCACCACAATTCAGATGAGAGCAACTGATCGGGTAAAAGATCCAGAAACCAAGACCCATGAGGAACGTTTGAAGGAATTTGGTTTGTTTAGCCTGGAGAACAGAAGAGGAAGAAGTGAGAAGATATCCATCTTTACATAACTGAATGGCTGTCAAATGGAAGGTGGGTCAAGGTTGTTTTCTTCTGTTTTGGATCATAGGACCTGAAAAAAATGGTTGCATTGACAAGAAAGGAGATTCCAGCTAAGCATAAGGAAGAACGTCTTGATGGTAAAAGCTGTTCAATAGGGGAATGGACTCCCTTGGATGGTCGTGGACTCTTCTTCTTTTTGAATAGAGGTTGAATGGATGTTAGCAGTGGATTCCTACATCTCAGGGGGTTGGGGAAGGCAGCCCTTGCAATCCCTTCCAACTCAATGATTCTTTGATTCTAATGGTACTTTACTTTTTCTCCTTCTGAAAGTCAGAATCCAAGTGTATAGGAAAAGTTGGCATAGGCCCTTGGCGTTTTAGGCACCCTGAGTTGTATTTGGGACTGAGGTTGATGTGATGTATCCCTCGACCACGCATGGTCACTAGGAAACATGCCTTGTTTTCCAATAGTTTACTTTGGAAGTGACACAACCAACATGTTGAGATTTATATCAAGAACGCTAGAGATATTGGCGTGTTTTGGTCACGATGTTTTAATACTGAATCCCATTGAGCTTCAATGATTGGGGGGGGGGGGTCGCTGTAGCTCCCAGACAAAAATGAAGGGCCTGGGACCCTGCTTTAATTAAATCTGAAGTGCTCATAAATTCCGCTCATTTTTCATTAGCACTCCGTATCAGGAAACCTGGCTTCTGGTATTTGGAATTTAATAAGGCAATCTCCATGGCCTGGATCCAATAACTTCTGGCTGGTTAAATCTATTAATGGGTGAGAAATTACTTAATTTGCCTCTCCTGTTTCGCCTGATGTTAACCAGATTCACAACCTGAGCTGCTCAGGTTGAGACAGTTGCAGCGCGAGGGCTTTGAATGCACTTCCAGTAGTTCTTGGAGAGGTTTTCGCCTCCGACTTGGATACTGGCACGGTCACGGGTATTGTTTTCCAGGGGAACTAGATAAGGAACAGCGCCTGGATTTCTTTTATTTTTATTTTTATTTCCCCCCCTTTTAAGCAGGCTTGGTTTTTTTGCTTTGGAGAAGTTGTCACTTAAATCCATGCTGGAGAAGCTCAGTCTTGCCTCCGGGGCCTGTTTGCAAAGAGGAAGCAGTTTAGAAATAATACACCACTTTTATTTTACATAAGAACTGCTTGGGGTTTCTGGCATCTGTTTTTCATTTAGGGAGAAGGAGAGGGAGAATTCCAAAAGACAAGAGGGCAAACATTTCTGTCCCCCTCCCCTCATTTTCCATGTATCATGTCTTCTTGGATATTTGTTTTAAGAAGCCATGATACAAAAGCCTTTCTTAAGGGCTTCCCTTTCTTTGACATAATATTGCCTTTCATAACCGGAGATACCTGTTATTGTTGTTAATTCATTTCGAGTGCAATGGACAATGGTTCTTGGGACCCCAAAGTGTGGCCCATGAAGTCTTCTCCCCAGACCAATGTGTCAGGAGGCATTACCATTTTTGTGCCATACAGGTTTAATCTCTTATCTGGAATTCCAAAATCTGAAATAATCCAAAAAACAACATAGTTTTCCATGGGTAGCAGAGGTAGTGACACCTTTGCTTTCCGATGGTTCATTGTACACTGACTTTGTCTCGTGCACAAAATTGTTTGGAAATATTGTACAAAATTACCTTCCAGCTATGTGTATAAGGCGTATAAGAAACATAAATGACTTTTGTGTTAAGACTTGGATCCCATCTCCAAGATATCTCATTATGTACGTACAGTTTGCCCTCCTTATCCATGGATTCTTTATCCACGGTTTCAACCATCTGTGGCTGGTATCTTTTGCCTAGGGAAGAGAAGGTCAAGAGGGGGCATGATAGCCATGTTTCAATATTGGAAAGGATGCCATATTGTGGATGGAGTAAACTTATTTTCTGCAGCTCCAGAGACTAGGACATGGAACAATAGATGCAAATGACAGGAAAAGAGATTCCACCTAAACATTAGGAAGAACCTCCTGAGAGTAAGAGTTATTTGGTGGTAGAATATGTGGCTTCAGAGAGTGGTGGAGTCTCCTTTGTAAGTTTTTAAACAGAGGATGGGTGGACATCTGTCAGGATGATTTTGATGGTGTATTTCTGCGTAGCAGAATGGGGGTGGATTGGATAGCCTTTGGGGTCTTTTCCACTTCCTCTATGATACTATAGGTCCCCTGGAAAGAGTCCTTGTGGGATGAGAAATCTGGCGGAAAAAACAGTCAACTTCGTAATACATGAAACCAGTATTTCCGTCTCGGTAAGAGCTTTGACCTCTTGGCGATGAGTCTTGGTATCAACCGGTCAAGTCCTTTCGGCCCAGAAAATAACCACAGGCTCGAGACGTTCTCCAAAGCCTGCCAGGATTGACGAAGCCGTGGTTTCAATTATTTCAAACGGAGGGAGGGCCGAGCGGAGGGGGGGTAGCGCTGGGAGGAGGCCTGTATTTATTGGAAACATCTGGGGCCAACTGGGACTCCTCTTATCAAAGTTTGCCTTAACCGCTTGTGAGTGAAGTGGTGGCATGTTTGGTTTTTGGCGAGGCTATGGGTTACATCTCTCCCACTCTTCTCTGCCCCCTTCATGATGAAATCCAGGGCTTACGGGGCTCTGGTATTGTGACAGTAGCGTTTTCTGCTGATATTCCAGATGCCTAGAAAGACATCCAAGCCAAAAGAAGCTCGACCTCAACTGCTCATTTGGTACCTTGTGGAAAATGAGGATTTCCTCCCATAGTGGTTGGAGTGTTGGACCATGACCCCATGGAATTCAGAATTTGAATCCCAGCTCAGCCGTGTAAACCCACTGGATGCCCTTGGGCAAGTCATGCTCTCTCAACCTCAGTGGATGGCAAGGGCAAACCACCTCTGAAAAAACTTGCCAAGAAAAAACCCTGATAGGTTCGCTTCTTCCCAGAGTTTTCCTTTCAGGATATGTTCAGAGTGGTTTTATCATTGCCTTCCTCTGAGACTGAGAAAGTGTCACTTGCCCAGGGTGACCCAGTGGGTTTCCGTGACCGAGTGGGCATTCGAACCCTGATTCATGCCACTGATATTGAGACTTGGTTTCTCTTTTCTCTTCATTGTAGTGCTCTCTGCAAACTCACTACTGATCATCTGAGCACTTCAAGTCATTGGGAAGAAGATTTTAAAAATCTTCCCCTAAAATGGTCCTTTCACCTTAATAAATGCAAATAGTCATGTGTTGAGTTATTAAAAGGGGGAAGCATGGGTAATATGAGGGTCACCTTTAACCTCCGGCTTCCTCGGACCTCCTGCCTCGCCATTGTTTGTCTCTGGCGTAAACTATTGCTTGGTTCATAAATTAAGAGCGACTCCCTGCTAGTGGCTTAATGCAGCCCAGGTTTCAGGTCCTTCCGTCATGAAGTAGGAAGGGGATCCCAGCTGGGCTTGGTACTTCAGCTGATAGATTTTGCAGAAATGGACAATCTGTCCAGTTTGATTAGAGGAAGTTTCTGTGATTCTGCTGTCCCCCGTGATATTTGCCACATTGTCATCCACGTTTTCCTTTCTTCAGCCTCAAAACTATTATTTACGATTGTTGCTGTTGTGTACCTTCAAGTCATTTCTATCATGAGCTTTTCTTGGAAAGATTTGTTCAGAGCGGGTTTGTTTTTGCAGGCTGAGAGTGTGTGACTTATCCAAAGTCATGACGGGGTTTATGGTGACCCTAAGGCGAGTCTGTCATGGGGTTTTCTTGGCAAGATTTGTTCAGAGCGGGTTTGTCTTTGCAGGCTGAAAGTATGCGACTTGACCTAGTGGATTTCCATGGCCAAGCAGGGATTTGAACCCAGATCTCCAGAGTCATAGTCCAATGCTCAAACCACAACAGCATGTTGGCTCCATTATTATTATTATTATTATTATTATTACTACTACTACTATTACTACTACTACTTATCCTAGGACTTTTCTCCGAGGGTGGGAGACAAAGCGATAATAACAATGAACAAGTACCTACTTTGAGGTCATTAGGGGAGTAGCATGTTTTGTTCACTGGAGAGTTCCAGGCTGAAATGAAGATACCCCAAGACAGTATTTGAATCAGGGACCTCAAAGTTCATATCCCTCCATGAGTTTCCAAACCTTGCGAAACCAAAAGGCCTCCCCATGCGGACACAACAGGGCACCTTCGTCCTCCTTTTAATTGCCTCCTTGCCTCTCCAAAGGTCCTGCCCAAGGGATGCATTAGCTGGCTTTGTTAAAAAAAAATGAGTTTCTTTCTTTCTTTCTTTGCCCTTGGTTTAACTACAAGTGGGACGGTAGCACAGGCGATATTTTTAATAAGGAGCCCTTCAGTGCGAGGAGGTGCGGAAAGTAATTTGTCCGGCTGCCAGACTCCAGAAAGAATGGCCATTTTGTTCTTGGCTTTACCTGCAAACGCCGGGGAAGACGGAGAGGGGCCATGCTCTGTGTTCCCTGGCCCGACATGCTGATTTATTGAAATTGGACCCTGAAAAATGTAACTCTGCTTGGTGCAGCATGACATGAAATTTCTAGGGGAAATATACAATTGGCATGGTGATTACCTTCTCCCCTCCCATCCAGCTGGACCGTCTTCCACATTTTACTGTGCAGAATAAACATTTAAATCAGGCCCAGATTATTCCCGTCTTGGTGTTCCTGTCCTTGGCTGCTCTTGTTCAGCATCTCTCTCCTCTCTGGGACTTCCATCTTTACTGGGTTTTCTGCCTTATCTCCACTTGTGATCCTTAAACTCTAAACCTAAAGGAAGGGCTTGTTTGCTAACCTTATTCTTTACAATCTCACTCTCTTGTGGCTTAGGAAGGTCGGCTTTATAGCTTGGTCAAGTTGCTTGCCTAATTCCCAGCCACAAGAGGGGCAGAAGCAGTACTTAGGATGGAAAAAGGAGGAGAGTAGGGGTGCACCTACACTGTAGAAATAACACAGTTTGACACCACTTTGTGCTGCAGTTCCATCTATGGAATTCTGAGATTTGTGGTTTGACAAAGTCTTTACCATTCTCTAATAAAGAATGCTGGTGCACCACTAAACTGCAAATCCCAGGATTCTGTCGGATGGAGCCATGGCGGTTAAATTGGGGTCAGACTTCATTATTGCATCTAATTTTTGCATCTACACTATAGATGCATCCTTGTTAGCAAAAATGTGATGCGGTCAGCCCCATCTTTGGTGGAACCCCCTTGGCTTCATTGGTCATGGCCCCATCAGCCCCAGTTGCTTAAGAAATACTGGACCGATTGCAGAAAATTACTTTTCATGTAATGTGAGTGATGCTGCCCTTGCTTTTACTCTGGCAATGAGGAAGTTTAGCAATTTTTTTCCTGCCCTGAGAAAGCGTGTAAAAACTGTGCCGTTTTCAAAGCCTGTTCGCAATTCGGGACTTAGTGTGCGCAAAATTCACATGTGGCTGTTTTTGTGCAGAAAACAGGTTTCCTTCTGAGCAGGGAACGTCATTTTCTGTGCCACAATTAACACACGACAGGCAGACGGTTCAAAGGCATAGGAGTGAGCGCTGACTTAAAAGTTGGCCACTACACCCGAGGGCAGAAAGAGAGCATTGTTTATGTATCCCAAAAGAGTTAAACGTTTTGGAG
Organism: Sceloporus undulatus; assembly: GCF_019175285.1. Lineage (NCBI taxonomy): Eukaryota > Metazoa > Chordata > Lepidosauria > Squamata > Phrynosomatidae > Sceloporus > Sceloporus undulatus. Next base: position 38,953,180 of record NC_056529.1, on the reverse strand, counting down.
AGAGCTGCTTCTCCGCACCACTCCTCTGAATTTAGTTCAGTTGTTTCCCATTAGAAAGGGGGGCATCCCTGAGCCTTGGAAACATGGGCCAAGTTCCTTTTCCCCCATCCACCCCCCTGTGTTAAATATGTTGCAACCAGCACCGCAGCACAACTGGCACCAGCCTTGACCACAAGTAGCCGTGAAAATAAACATTCTAGGTCTTAACTGACAGGCAGAGAGGCTGGGAGAAATGGGACAGCATGCCGGGAATATTAAATCCTTTGCAAGGAGGGCCGGCCCTTGCAAGGCAAACATCCCTGTACCCTTCTTTTATGACTTTTTTAATTCTACCCTGGCTTGCTAGCCTCAATGAGGCCAGTGTTTGGGACAGGCAGGTTGGGAGGCTGGCGTGCTGGGATGGAAGAAGACCTGGTGCCAGCGGTATGGATAGTTATGTTCGCAATGCAGCCCCTAAGTCTTCTCTTGGGTCAACAGGGAGCTGGGCAGTTTGGCGACGGTGACTTGAGACTGAAAGGAGAAGATTGTCTCCTGGCCTTGCTTCTGGGCTTCCTAGAGGCACCTGGATGGCCACTGTAAGTAACAGGAGCCCAAACTAGGGAGCCTCTTCACTAGAGTTTGAGAAGGTTTCATGCTGGAACTACAAGTTCCAAGTACAGCAGGTGGGCAACTCCTGAAGACCGGGGAACCACATTAGCCATCCAGGAGACTTTGGAGGTCTGCACTACCCCACTGCACCTATTCCTTAATATATGTGTGTGTGTGTGTGTGTGTGTGTGTGTGTATACAGTCGCCCCTCCATATCCACAAACTTGAGATGCACGGAGTTGAAAATCGCATAGGGGCGATCGCCATTAACAGCAATGGGGTGTGTGCTCTGCATGCATGTGCCCCATTCAAGCCTATAGGGCTTGAATATGTGTAGGTCTTGGAACGTGCAGGGGGGGTCTGGAATGGATCTCCCACGAGTCCCAAGGGCCAAGTGTGTGTGTGTTTGTGTGTGCGCGCGCACCTTCTAGGGAACATGGAGGCTATTTTGGGGTGTTCCTGGATCCCCAGAACACACTCTGAGATAACCCCTCCCACATTTTTGGGGGGGGGAAAAGCCATTTTGTTTTGATCTCTAGAGGTTTAGGAAGGCTCCAAACATGGTAGAAATGCCATCCACACCTCTAAAAATCTTTTCTTTTCTTTTTTTTCTTTTTTTGAATTTGAGAGCCTAAACGGGTTTGCAAAAATGGCCTGTGGGCCACATTTTGCCCACTCCCTGGACTCTCTAGCCAGATACATCCATCCAGACCATCAGGTTTAAGGCGGACAATGTATAGAAGGCCCTTGGTATCTTTTGGGGTTTGGTTCCAGGACCCACAGTGGATACCGAAATTGGTGGATGCTCAAGTCCTATTAAATATAATGGCATAGTAAAATGGTGTCCCTTATATAAAATGGAAAATTCAAAGTTTGCTTTTTGGGAATATATATATGTGTATATATTTTTATACATATATTCAAGCCATGGATGGTTGCAACTTTGGATGAAGAATCCATGGCCGCAGAGGGCTGACTGTATATTTCATTAATAAGTTTTTTAACTTCTTGATATGGCCAAAGCTCCACAAATAAGAAACAACTATACAAATTGCACAATGGATAGCAACTCCTTTGAGAAACCTGACTTACAGAAAACCAATTGCTGCAATGGCTTTATCGGCAAGAGAAGGTCTTCGATTTTAAGACAACCTTGTATGAATCTGGACAGACTGCACTTTGGTATGGGCTCCTTTGCCTCTCCCCAGCTGCCCCCGTCCCACCCCCAAACCCAGCATCTTTCATTTGAAAGTTGGTTTTTAAAAACAGAGCAGTGTCCCAGTTGAGGGAATTCGCCGTTGAACAAGGTAGCAAGGGTTTCTTAACGGTACAATTTGTTCTTTGTGAAACACGCTTTATGAAAGCGCCTACTGTTCCCCTGTCACTTTATGGCACTCGAGGGTGAAAATTATCCAGACCCCCAAACGCCCAAATCTAAACACAGCCACGAGCCGTTAGACTTCCCTTAAGTAAACCTCCGTCCCCACCGCCCCGTCCCCCGATTTGGGGGGGGGGGGGCTGGTGATTTTGGCCGGCTCCTCCATGTGTCATATTTATGATGCTACAAAAATCATTCAGACGGAGTCGAGGGCTGCAAAACAGGGTTTTAAATGGGATTGGAGGGGGGGGGGGAGAGATGGCCTGTGAAAGAAGGTGGCCTGTTTCTCCCCCTCCCTATTTTCCCTATAGACTGGTAGCAATGTAATTAAAGCAAAATTTAAGTGTCATTATTTTGTGTAGGTAGGACAGAAGGCAATAAAGTTCCCCATTATTTAGTAATTGGGGTAAGGGCAGGAAGGGAGGCATGTATGTGCCAGCAGAAAATACATGTCCGATGGACCATGTCTCCACAGATGAGATTTCCCGCTTTCTGGGATCTGTAAGAGAGGTCCTTCTCTCAGTCCCACCACCTTCACAGTTACAGTTAGTGGCGACATGAAATAGGGCCTTCTTGGTGGTTGCCCCTAGACTCTGGACCTTCTTCCTTAGGGAGGCTAGAATTGCCTCCTTCCCAGCTGTCCTTCCTATGGTACTAATGCCTATCAATTTTTGAACTGCACATTTTTTCCAACTGCGCATTTTTTTCCAACTGCGCATTTCCCTCCAGTTGAATCCTGGGATCTGTTGTTTGGTGAAGCACCCAAGCTCTCTGACAGAGAAGGCTAAACAGCTCACAAACCTAACATCCCAGAACTGTGTCAAACTACAAATCTTAGGATTCCTTAGGATGAAGCCTCGATACCATTAAGGTGGTATCCAACTTCTGCATTTATGTTGCATCTTTTTATTTTCATCAAGGAAAGGGGCAGTAGTTGATTTTCCAAAGAGATTTGTTTGGATTCCATCAATGGAAATGTTGAATCCACTGTAGGTTTGAAACTGAACTTCAAATGAGCTGTCCAAGGTGTCCAAAACCTAAAATAAGGTCAGGGGCTTCAACAGCAACTTTGAAGTTCCAACTAGAATCAGGAATGGATACAGGGACCACCAGCTGCTGTTGGGCATAGAAGGGCTCCTTGTACCTTGTGGTCATTTTTATCTTTGCCTAAGCTGTGTTCTTCTTGCGCAGCTAAGGATGACCACACTTTCCATGTGCCCCACACCAGCCCCTGACACAGCTTCTGTGGGGAGGAGGAAGGCCTTGCTCCAAACACAAACAGAAGCCTGCCTTACAAATATCACCTATTTATTCTAGGCATTCCTGGGGAAAGCACAGAGCTAAAATTACACCGCTGCGAACCATGGATTCATTCAGGCTATTTATTTGTTCAGGATCCCTGAAAAATATTTTAAGAGTCTGCAGCAGCTCTGGATGGGAGAACAGAGAATCTGCAACCATTGGCATTCCAGGGTCTTTGGTTTTCTGATTTTGGCACCCCATCTTGGTCACCCCCTTTTCATTCCTCTCCCCCCAACATCCCAGATTGCAGGGGTTGCTCTGTCTGTCTTGCAAAATGGAGGGGAGGGGAGGGGAGGGCAGGTCAAGAAATATTGATGTGAGACCATCGGCCATAATGGTTAAAGAGCCTTGGTGCAGGTGGGGATGCTTGGAGATGGATCTGGGCCATTGTCCTGCTTGCAAAAGTTGCTCATCAGATATCAATGGGCATTCTTTTTTTGATGCCACGGCTAAAAGGCAGAGGCTGTGGACGCTGGTGTCTTCCATGGGAATGGGGCAGACCTCCTGCTCTGCTATTCATCCATCTAATCTGACCTTCTTAAACTCGAAACCTGCTCGGCCTCTTAGCTCGAAAAAACCCACACAAAACCACGGATGCCAGCCGTGAAAGCCTGCGACTTCACAAACTTATTCCATCTTTGGTATGACATCTTTTCATATATTCAAACAGGGATATCATATCACCACTTAACCTTTTCTTCTCCAGCCTAAACATACCCGGTTCCTTAACCTTGTAGGACATGGTTTCCATGCATCATTTTAGTTGCCATCAGGAAATTCTTCCTAATGTTTAAGTGGAATCTCTTTTCTTCTAGTTTGAACCCGTTGCTCCGCGTCCTTGTCTCCGGAGCAGCAGAAAACAAGCTTGCTCCTTCGTCCATATGACATCCTTCAAATATTTAAGCAGGGCTATCATGTCACCCCTTAGCCTTCCTTTCTGCAGGCTAAACATACACAGCTCCCTAAGACACTCCTCTTAAAGGTTTCCAAACCGTTCACCATTTTGGTCTGAGTCACGAACAGGATGCCAGGCACTGTTTCGGAAGATGGCAGACGGCGAAGACAGCAAAGCAGGTCAGCTGGGAGTGTACCTGAGATCCCATCATCCTCCAATAAAGTCCCAAGCCCATCTTTGAGGCCTACACACTTATGTGCATGGAAAGATGGACTCTTCTTGCCTGGCTTCGAAATCCAGGCTTTGGGTTGGTAAACAAGGTTGCGGGAATGGGTTAAAAATGAACCGGCAGATTTTTACCCGCACAGAGTCCTGCTTTCTATACAAGTGTGTGTGTATATGTAGTGTACATCTGAAGTTTATTTTGGTCCTTGGGGAAAGTGGCGCGGCAGTGCGTCTCTAGTAAATTGCTGGCATTTTACGGTCGCTCTTGCACCCCAGACCCACAGCCAGTGCCTTGGCTCATTCGTCTGTCTCCGCTTGGGCAGGATCCTTGACTATTCCCATTGATGGCTCTGGGGAGCCCAGCCCTGCGAAAGCTTGCAGGGTAATATTTAAAAATAAATTAAGAAATTAAAGTGAGGAAAGCCTCTCTGGAGACGTAATTATTTGGATGCTTCCTTCCCCGGGAACCGCCTCCTCCCACTCCTCTTTGCAAACAAATAAAAACAGCGGAGATCAGATCTCTTTTTATGTCTGCTTTCATGCAGGAGCCTGGCTGTTTCGGGGGTTTTTGAATTTTATTTTAAATAGCTTTTATTGGACTTCTGTTTGTTTACTGCAAACTTTTCAGAAGCTTGGGGTGGAAAGGGAGGTATATATATAATTCTGGCTACTGTCTAGGAGCAGACAAAGGCCAATGTTGCATTAGCTTAATGGATTAAAGGATGCTGGGTTTATATTTTTAATAGCTTCATTCTGTGAAACTTTAGCTGTTATCTGTTTCAGAGTTTGGTTAAGGCAGCATCCGCACTGCAGAATCAATGCAGTTTCACAGCACTTTAACTGCCATGGGTCAATGCTATGGAATGCTGAGATTTGTAATTTTGTGAGATATTTAGCCTCCCCTGTCAAAGAGCTCTGGTGTCACGACAAATTACGATTCCCAGATTTCCATAGCACTGAGTCATTGGAGTTAAAGTGGTGTCAAACTGGATTATTTCTGCAGTGCAGATGCAGCCTAAGGTACCTTGACTTTCAGACTGAATACCATCATCATCATCATCATCATCCTGTAGATAGACGCTGCAACAGCCACAACAATAACAATGGATATTAATAATTAATAATAATAATATTACAGGTTGAGCTGAGTCTCCCTTATCTGGAAATCTGAAATATTCCCAAAACCAACGCTTTTTTGATGGGTGGCAGAGGTAGGGACATCTTTGCTTTCAGTGTACACAAACTTGCCAAGAAAACCCCAAAATAGGTTCGCCTTAGGGTCTTCATAAGTCGGAAACGACTTGAAGGTCTGCAACAACAACAACAACAACAACAACAACAACAACAAATTGGGAGAATTGTGGACAGACAAGACTCTTAGCAGTTTGGGGTTTATTCCACCTGGAAAATGCACATTGATTTAAAAAAATTGCATAGAAAAGATCTGAGCATCATGCATGGAAAATGTAATTGATTAAATTCCGGGGGGTTTGGTTGTGGGATGTCCAATGTTTTGTAGTTATAGTGATTATTTGTGTGATGTCTAACGATGTTACGTTTATTTGCGCATTTCTTTTTTTTCTCTTTTAATGGAAATTAATAAAAAGCATTGGGGGGGAAAACTGGGCCGAGAGCAACATCCCTTTTCAGAAAAACCCATGTTTTCTGCAAAGACAGTTTTTCAATTTTGGTGCAAAAACCCGAGTGTGGCGTTGGTAGTGCTTTTGCAGAAGAAGTCTCGCATTGCCAATGGCTGTTTTTCCTTACAATGGGGAGGAAGGAAAAATGCCAGATGATTCATTCTAGCCTTCGCGAGGAGGATTCAACATCCCCGAGGTAGAAAACGTCAGCTCCATCTTCTGCCGTTTGGATGTCCAGCCTAACTCAAACCGGTTCCCATCGGGGAGGTAGGATGGCGTCAGCCTTGAAGCAACCTATATGGGGCTTTGACCCCCGGATGTAGGAATCCCCTGACCTCCTGCCCTCTTGGCGCAGGGCTTGGCAAAGCTCTGTGACCCCTTGGCCGGCTTCATCCTGTCCTAGTGTCAGCGGAAGGAAGGATGCTGCGGTCTGGTGTCCCAAGGGAAATCCAAGCCCTAGAAAGCCCCAGTATGATTAATTCCAGCTTTGCAAGTCAGGAATTGCATTAGTTACAGTGTTTTTGTGCAGAGGGAGCCAAGGCAAGTCTTATTACGCGCAATGTAATCTTATTCCCCCCTCGCCCTGTTTGTTTGTATGTGTATGTGCGTTCTGGTTTGTTTTGTTTTATATATATATATATATATATATATATATCCCTTAAAGCTGCAAACCATTTAAAGATGTGTTGCGTCTCCTTCAATTATCGTCGGCCTTTCTGGCCATCTCTGTTTTTGCTGTCAGGGTTGTTGTTGTTATTGTTATTATTATTTCTAAACAAAGCAAAACAAAAACAAAAGGCTGTTAATGAATAGAGGCTGCGCTAAGTATGCTAAGCTGCGTCGCTCTCGACGTGGCTCTTGGAGTCGGGGAGCTTGCAATTGCGCTGATGTTTTCCAGCACCGCGCGGTTCGTGATAAAGGTCTTGACTTTGCGCCAGATGACAGCTCTGGATCATTTAGTCACAGCGGCGCGAGGGAAACACAGCCCGCAACCAGCTCTTGGAGAAGTTCCTGCCTTGGATCGTAACTGAAACGTTCATTGTTCGATAAGCAGGAGATCTTTACTGCTTCCTCAGTGTATGAGTTTAGACCTCAAAGATGCATTGAAGGGAGTAGTGTGGGGAGAAATGGAATATCTTGGAATATATATATCGGATGGGTTGGGGAGAAATGGACATGTTGCATTGAGGGGAATAGAATACAGACATAGCTGTGTTAGTCTGAAAAATCAGTCTGCAAAGGGATCTTGCAGCACTTTTGAAACTTCACAAAATGATAGAGTTGGAAGGGACCCCAAGGGCCATCCAGTCCAACCCCATTCTGCCATGCAGGAACTCACAATCAAAGCACCCCCAACAAATGGCCATAGTCGTTTCAGTCTAAAATATCAGTATGCAAAGGGCTCTTGTAGCACCTTTGTGTAAAAGACATTATAGCACAAGCTTTCATAGACTTGGTGTACAACATCTTAGGAAATAGACCAAATCTACAAAAGCTTATGCCCCAATGTCTTTGGCTCAGATAGTCTCAGAGGTGCTACAAGACTCCTCTGCATACTGATATCCCAGGACAGTACAGGATTAGAGCAATCTAGCAGGTAACTCCAAGTCCCTCACCAAACTACATATTGCAAGATTCTGCCAAGAAATCAGTTGAGTATGTAACTCAAAGTCCTATACTAAAGTGCATTCCCCAGGATGCTGTAGGATTAAAGCAATCGGGTATGTAACGCCAAGTCCCACACCAAACTACATTTAACTGAAAAAGAGAAGTTGGTAGCATGAGCTTTCATTGACTTGAGCCTACTTCTTCAGATGCATGGGTTATGATAGAGTTGCGCTTGAGTTGTGGCTTGTCCTGAACTTCTGCAGCAAGAATCATATCTCCTTTCATTCCCTTGGCTCCCTTGTTTCTAGTTCCCTTCCCAGCTGATGTTTGTTCTGGTTCTTCTTTTCTTCTAGACCCAGCCTGTACCCAACCCTATCGCTTACTACATGCACCGGTCTCCGGTGTGGTTCCACCAGTTTGAGATGCTCTTCAACCACTTCATTGAGCTGGTTGTGCCCTTCTTGCTGTTCTTGGGACGGCGCATGTGCATCGTTCATGGAGTCCTGCAGATTCTCTTCCAGGTGAGGATGAGCATGTTGGCTTCCCAGCCAAGTTTTCTTCCAGAATAAGTATGCGTATATGTATCTGTGGTCTAATCTGCACCACAGAATTAATGCATCTTGACCCTGCTTGAATGACTTCTTTGATCATAATCCTGCAACGTATATCTGCAGGCCATTTTCTGGATTCTCATAGTCCCCCCCTTGCCTCCCATTCCTCTACCTTGCCTTGATGGCTATTTCTTTTTTAATGTGTATATAAAGCTACCTCCGTAATGAAATAGGTTGGCCAGTCTCCCACTTTCTTTATGAGCTGCATGGCTTCGGTGACACCCGAGAGCTGGGCAGTAGCAGCTCTGGGCTTTTATAGGCAAGTACACATGGTATATAAACTAGAGAGCAACGCATGTGTAAATTCGGTTGGTACACCATAAAAATGCTGATTGCATTTTTTGTGAGCCAGGAGCTGTGTTTGCTGAACCCGTCATGAGCCCCCCCTTTCAAACATCCCGTTGTGTCTGGTGGGCCGCCATACGGGATTCATTTATTTGTCTTCCTTGCCTTTCCCATCCTAAGGCCCTTCAGGTTCCAGCTGCCATCCTAACCCAGTTTTTGAAGCCCATTTGATTATGGGGTCAAAGCAAAAGCAACACCTTTCCTTCCTGTAGATTTGAGGTGAAGCATTGCACCCTCTAGGGGATCTGGGGTTGCAATTCTGACATTGTTCTGACATTTTTGGGTGACAGGGCTAGGCCCCCGCACTCTGGACCTTGGTGGGATGCATGTGACCTGTGAACCATTCAGTCCCCATCTTTGTTTTAAGCAGAAATTTATACAGCTGACATCGGGTGTGCATCTGCCCTGCAGAAATAATGGAGTTTTGACACCCCTTTAAGTGCTGTAGCTCCATCCTATGGAATCCTGGGATTTGTAGTTGTGCCAGTCCATTTTACCACCATGGCATAATGGTTTGAGCACTGGACTGAGACACCGGGAGACCAGGGTTCGAATCCTG
>NC_056529.1:38943877-38944019 GCF_019175285.1 Sceloporus undulatus | reverse complement strand
GCTTGGCCATGGAAACCCAGGGTTGTGTAATGGTTTGAGCATTAGACTGCGACACTGGGAGAACCGGGTTCATATCCCAGCTTGGCCATGGAAACCCAGGGTTGTGTAATGGTTTGAGCATTAGACTGCGACACTGGGAGAA
>NC_056529.1:38899541-38943867 GCF_019175285.1 Sceloporus undulatus | reverse complement strand
CCGGGTTCATATCCCAGCTTGGCCATGGAAACCCAGGGTGGTGTAATGGTTTGAGCATTAGACTGCGACACTGGGAGACCCGGGTTCATATCCCAGCTTGGCCATGGAAACCCAGGGTGGTGTAATGGTTTGAGCATTGGACTGGGACACTGGGAGACCAGGGTTTGAATCCCAGCTTGACCACTGAAACCCACTGTGTGACCTTGGACAAGTCACACTCTCTCAGCCTCAGAGGATGACAACTGCAGCCTCTCTCAGAAGAATCGTGCCAAGAAAACCATATGATAGGTTTGCCTTAGGGTCACTGTAAGTTGGAAATGACTTGAAGGCACACTACAACAGGAACAACAAGTTCTTTAGCTTTCTCTGCAAAAGAATGCCGGTCCCTCAACAAACTACAAATCCCAGTTATCTGTGACATGGAGCCATGACAGTTAAAGTGGTGTCAAACTGCATTATTGCTACAACATAGATGCACCCTGGGATTCACTAGCAGGCAGCTGTTCTCTACCTGATGGCTTCTTTTGGCAACCTGGACCAAAATGTGCGGACCTCCGCTGTCTATTCAGGGAGCGAAAATCTTTACATAAAATAAAAGAAACGAAAGCAAGCAAGTACAAATCCCTTAACTAGCAATGGAGTCATTTGTTTGCCACCATGGGGAGAAGGAAATTTCACAAGTCTTAACCAAGTAGCCAGTCGGCTCCCTAAAAGGAAACGGTGCGCAATGGCGGACGCATAATGGCCCATTGTTACAACACATTCATCTTATTGCCTTTTAATTGACATTTTATGGACAGTTTGCAATTACTGAGTGACTTTTCTTTCCCCAAGGAGTCTACCGAGGGAGAGCTGGGTCCCCATGTAGCTCCCTTGCAGCCAAAGGATTTTTAAAACAAGAGGCTTCTGTTTATTCCATATTTACCATTCGTTTCTTCATTCGAAATGACTTTTATTGATGGCACTTCTGCTCGGCAGGGGAAACAATAAAGTTTAATGTCAATATCCCACTTAATTCTGCTTTTCAAGATTTTAATTGACATTACATGCAAGGTTTTATTGGACATTTTTATAATTGTTATTGGAGTCATGGTGGCTAGGCTCGGTTTAACTATATATTTTGTTCCAGGTGAGCCGGCGGGACCCAGAGAAAAATTGCTGCGTTTGTAGTTCCCAAAGTCCCTGCCCTTGCCTCACACCAATTTAATGGGTGTACCTGCTCTCAAAGTCTCAGTATTACATACACAAACACAACTCACACACACACACATAGGTTAGCTGCTGCAAGACAGGGATGAAGCTTTACCAGAAAAAGTAACAGTGCCCACCTTAGGGTGCTGCTATGTTGCAGAATTAATACAGTTTGACACCACTTTAATTGTCATGATTCCATCCTAGGGAAGCTTGGGATTTGTAGTTTGCTGTGGCCCCAGAGCTCTCTGACAGAGAAGGCTAAAGGTCTCACCGAACAGCAGATCCCAGAATTGTGTAGCGTCGAGCCACGTCGGTTAAAGTGGTGCCAAACTGCATTCATTCTGCAATGCACAATGCAGCCTTAGGGAGAAATTCTGCAGTCTTTTTTGTCCTCTGTTGGCAATATGGCGTTGCACAAATCTTGCTCCTTCAAAATGGGTGGAGTTGTGCAATCTTGTGTGGTCGCCTTTTGGTGATTTAGATTCCTGATGCGATGTGCATTTGCACTATGCCGTTGCAGCAGTTTGAAACCGCTCTAGCTGCCATGGCTCTATCTTGAGATTTGTCATTTGGGAAGGTACTTAGCATCCTCTGCGAGGTAACTCTGGCCCACTCCCCTGAATGAATGAAGAGCATCTTTGTGTGCTGCATATATTTAGCCAGGAGAAGAGAAGGTTAAAGGGGGGCATGAGAGCCATGTTTAAATATTAGAAGGGATGTCCGATTGAGGATGGAGCAAACTTGTTTTCTGCTCCTCCAGAGAATAGAACATGGAGCAATGGATGCAAACTACAGGAAAAGAGATTCCACCTAAATATTAAGAAGAACATCCTGATGGTAAGAATTCTTTAGCATTAGAGTTGTTTAGCAGAGAATTCTAAGTCCCTATCCAAATTACAGGACTCAAGATTCTGTAGAATCAAATCATAGGATCATAGAATTGGAAGAGAACCCAAGGGTCATCCAGTCCAAATCCATTGTGCCATGCAGGAATACACAATCAAAGCCCTCCCGACAGATAGCCATCCATCCTCTGTTTGGAAACCTCCAAAGAAGGAGACTCCACCACTCTCCAAGGCAGACTCTTCCACTGTCCAACAGCTATTACCATCAAGATGTTCTTCCCAATGTTAGGTGAAATCTCTTTTCTTGTAGTTTGAATCCATTGCTCCATATCTTCGTCTCTGGAGCAACAAGTTTGCTCCATCCTCAATATGACATCCCTTCAAATATTGAAACACCGTTGTCATATCACCTCTTAACCTTTATGTCACCTGTCGACCTTCTCCAGGCTAAACATACCCAACTCCCTAAAGCACTCCTTATAGCGCTTGGTGGTTTCCAGACCCTTTACCATTTTGGTGTTCCTCCTCTGGACATGCTCCAGCTACTCAACATCCTTCTTGAATTGTGGGGCCCAGAACTGGACACTGAATTCCAGGTGAGGTCTGACTAAAGCAGAATAGAGTGGTGCTACTACTTCTCTTGATCTAGACACTGTTGGCTGGAGCCATAATAGTTAAAATATATCAGCCTGCTAGAATGGTGTAGCATCATCCTTGGTTGTTGGTTTTGCCAACTGGGGATAATGGGAGATGTAGCCCAACTCATCTGAGAGAGGGCACCAAGTGGGTAATGGTCACTGTGCTGCTTTTAGACATTATCTGGACTCTTGGAGGGTGTATCAAAGTTCAGTGTTATGTTGGCAATACAATTCCTCCTTAACTCAATGCAGATATCTGGGCGAATGGAGGGGATATTATTGTATACCGAATATTATGTACAGAGATTGTTGTATATAGGGTTTCATTTGCATCACAAATTATTTTGCTTGGTCTTCAGAGAGTTTTCTGGATAAAATCTTGGTATAGACTTTGCTAGCAGTGCAAACAAACAAGAAAGGGGAAAAAACAACAACAATGGAGACACGAATTACATTCCACAGCATAAATAGTGGCAGACAAAGATTTGGAGTAGATCGTCTGTGCCCCCAAATTTAGACAAGCAGCAGGGAGAAATCCTGCAGAATCTTATGCAGATGTTCATTTTATTGCCAGACCCCTACACAGAATTGTCTTGTTTCCCCTTTTTTGGAGCAGTTGGTGGCATGAATTGGGGAACCAGAAACCAGTAATCTACCCCTATTCCATGATTCCCCTTTCTGCTTTACCCTAGTTCTTCAGAACAAAAGTACATCCCAAACCCAGCAACATTGAGCAGAAGTGGGATGGATGGGCTAGACTCAGCAGAGAGTATGGTGCATACCTTTCGTAATATAACTGACCCTTGATATCCGCTGGGACTTGGTTCCAAGTGGATACCAAAATCTATGGATGCTCAAGTCCCATTAAATGCAATGGCACAGTAAAATGGTGTGCCTTATATAAAATGGCAAAAATTAAGGTTTTTGTAATTTATATATTTCTTAATGTTTCCAAGCCATGGATTGTTGAATTGGTGGATAAAGAATCTATAGATTTGGAGAGATGAGTGTATAGATCTGTCCTAGCGCAGGTGAAGACAGAAATGAGGAGGAAGGTGTGCCTCTGATTGACAGCCAGCCAGCCAGTAATCCTTCCAGAGCCACAGTAATGGTTCCTGATCCGGTAGCGCAGCTGCTCTCCTCGCTTGCCAAGAGACCAGGTGCCTTTGCAGGAACTCCTTGGCATGCCAAGCCAGCCATTAGCCAACTGCATCTCATGTATTTCCTCAGTGCTGACAGCTCAGGGGAAGTGAAAGGAAGAGAGGCGCATCCTTGTGGTTCTCCTCATTTTTAAATTACCATAAGTGTCATCGCAGTGCAAGACTGCAACATTTTCAGAGTGGCGATGGGGAAGGAAGAATAGGAAAGGTGTCCCTTGAACACTTGGATCGTGAAGCAGAAAACTTTTGCCAAGTTGTTGCAGTGGAAATGTTCCAAAACTGTAGCCCTGTTGCTGTGTTCTTTAAGATCTGCCTGTCTGTTGGTCCTGCTGTCACACCTTAGGAGTTGGCAGATTTACATCGCCATATGTTCTTCTAGCCTGGAATCTGGCAAAGTGGGCTGCCGCCATGAAAGCTTGCTTGAAGGCCATGCAAAATGAGTTAGCGTTGGAAATGTGAGCCAGCGCTTTTGGTTGGGTTTGCTGCCCCCGTGGAAGTTAATCCATTGCCTTGTTAAGGAATCTAGTTATTTCGTAACGTATACATGACTAGAAGACACCAGTGGGGTTCTCCAACACATGTGTGGAGCATGTTGTTTGACCTGAGGTTAGGTTTTCTAGTGGTTAGGTCACTAAAGTGGAAATGCAAGCCCAACATTGCAGGAGCAAGCTTCCACCTTGGTCCGTGAAGTGGAGTGGTTGTCACATGTCTTTCCTGTATTTTGCATCTGTGTCAAACATGGTTAGCAAATTCCATCAGAAATGTTCCATGTTCATGGCCCATTTTCCTCTCCTCCCCATAATGCGACTTTCCATTCTTCATAGTGCTGCTGCGCCAGGCGTCAGGTTTGCAGCAGGATTTTGGGCACCACCCAAAGGCTCTGCTCCTCAGGCCATGCAACCTCATGCTATGCACATTGCTGCACCATGGCCAGGGCCTGAAGAAGCTGGAGAAGGTATTTTCATAGACTGAAAGCCTGAGAGATCTCATACAGAGAACCAATCGGGAAGCCAACAGGCACATGATGAACTCTTTCTCTTACCTTCTCCATCCTCCTTCTTGTGCATATGCCAACATGCCACTACCCCACCCCATGGCACCCCCCACATCTACAGGATCCTGGGATTTGTGCTTTGTGTGATATTTAGCCTTCTCTCTCAGAGAGTTCTGGTGCCATCACAAACTCCAAATCTCAGGATCCCATAGCATGGAGCCATAGCAGCTAAAGTGGTGCCAAGCTACATTAATGCTGCAGTGTGGCAGCAGCCTGAGACTGTTTTATTCTCCAAGCCATTTTAAGATTCATCATGTCAGCAATCTTTCTCTTTTGCAACTAGCATGGCTTGGCTTGGACTTTTGTTTTACATATAACAGTGTTTTTCATCTTTGTTGCTGATTTTTATCTTGGTTTTTTTTTAATGCTTTGGCCCTTGTTGTTGCTTTATTGTTTGACTCCGGTCTTATGTTTGTGTTTTAGACACACATGCAGATATGTTCAGTGATCCAAAAGTACAATAAATAAATAAATTGTACTGCCAGGGATGGAGACAAGACCAAGAGGGATTTGCTCTTGTTGTTGCTGTTGTGTGCCTTCAAGTTGTTTCCGACTTATGGTGACCCTAAGGAGAACCTACCATGGGTTTCCTTGGCAAGATTTATTGAGAGAGGGTTTGCCTTTCATTCCTGAGAGGCTGAGAGGGTTGGACTTGCCTAAGGTTTCCATGGCTGAGTGGCGATTGGAACCCCTGTCTCCCCAAAATGCCATACAATATAAGTTTAAGATACATACATTTGGCTTTTATGCATCATGAAAATGAAGCCCAAGAGTTAGATGTTGCAAAGGCATGAGGAACAGAGAGGGGGACTTCGGTTGGCGAAAGGAGTGCATTAAATTAACTCCTAGTTTGGCATTTTCTGCTCCCTCCATGCAGCGCCCCTAATTTATTTTTTTAATCATGGAAAAGCGTCTCCCCGAACCCGGTGCCGTAAACTCTTTATTTTGCTAGTGGCGGTGAGCAGCCCTATGGGCGTCATTGCAATTCAAGCAAACGTGAGTCCAGTTCCCCCCTCCGAACGTGGCTGGCTTCTCTCAAAATAAACCCGGCGCTGGCTTTTGACAAGCTCTAATGAAAAACAAATTGTTATATTACTTAGAAAAATAATTTGAAGGAAGCCCGAATTAGTTGCCGAGGTGGGAAAGTTTCGGCTACTTGAAAATAGGGGTTTGGGGAAGGTTATTTATTTTAAAACGTTGGGCCGGCCTGCTCTCTCGGTAAGAGACAGCCTTGTTTATTTCAGGGCTCACCTCGCCGGAGACGTGAATCATACTTTTTTAATCATGATGTGAGCCTGACGGATTGGGAACAGTCACAGGAATAGGACTGTTAGCGGTCCCAGGATGGTGGCGAAGTGGCTCTTGGGCCGCGGATTGGTAGGGCATCCCATTAATCTAAGAGCATTTTTGCTTCAAAAAATGAAAAGGAACAACGTCATTTAAAAAGAAAAAGTCCAACAACTTTTGCATGCCTTCAAGTCATTTCCATCTTATGGCGACCATAAGGTGAACCTGTTCATGGGGTTTCCTTGTCAAGATTTGCTCAGAGGAGGTTGCCATTGCCTTCCCCTGAGGCTGAGAGAGTCTTACTTGCCCAAGTGAACTTGCCCAAAGGGTTTCATGGAAATCAAGCCCTGGTCTCCAGAATCATAGTCCAACACTCAAACCACTGCACCACATTACCAACTTAGAAATAAGAATGTAACTATTTGTCACTTTTCAAGAGGCCATTCCAGAACAAGACTTCAGAATCTGGGTATCTTTGCCCTGCAATCGAGGATACTCAGTCCAGACAGGATTCGCCAGGGATGCTTTTGCATGCACAAATATGGCACTGCGGTTCACCTTTAACTTACATGGCTGCGTCCTATCGATATTTGTAGGTGGGTGAGGAACTGGAGATCTTTGGCAGGGAATTCTAAACACCTTGTGAAAGTACAAGGTATTGTAGTGGTATTGCTGTGTGCTTTCAAGTCATACGACAACATCACAATTTCTTGCTACAATATCTTGCAGTTTCACAAGGTATTTAGAATTGCCTGCTGAAGACCTCCAGTGCCTTCAAGTTGGTTTTGACTTATGGTGACCCTAAGGTGAGCCTATCGTGGGGTTTTCTTGGCAAGATTTGTTCAGAGGAGGTTTCCCCTTGCCTTCCCCTGAGGCTGAGAGAGTGTGACTTGACCAAGCTCACCCAATGGGTTGCATGACCGAGCTGGGAATTGAACCCTGGTCTCCAGTGTCACAGTCCAACACTCAAACCACTACCCCACGCTGCCATAGAAGGCATAAAGGTGATGATGATGATGATGATGATGATGATGATGATGATGATGACCTTTGAAATGTTTGACCCACCTGTCCCTAGCCCAGAATCTAACCCTACAACCCTGCCCCTGTCCTTGGTGGGTTCAGTTTAAGGTTGTGCATCTCAAGAGCAAATCCATAATCCAAGTCCTGCCAGAAGTGTGCATTGCAGACAGTTATTTCACCTGGGCCACTCTTGACTTCAGAGGAGAGGTGTTTATCCCCCTGCTTTGTTTTTATACCTCTATGGGGATCCCGGCCTTTGATGCCAGACCTCCTTAGGGGTATCATTTACTCTCTACAGCCGGACGAAAGTGACTTTTCTGGCAGCTGTTTTTCCTGCAGTGTTTCAGCAACCATACTTTTGATACTCTCTCACTCTCTCTGTCTCCAGTATCACTTTCTGCAAATGGAAAGGAGAGCAGAGCTAGCTAGACACAGCTTTTCCCCTTTCAGGGCAAATGGGATACCTCTTGACAAAATGTAAACCTCATTTGAAATCCAGCGCATGTGGCATCTTTCAAAGATTGGGATTTTCCAGGCATCAGCACCGCGCATGACAGTTTGCCAGTTTGCCCAATTGCTTATTAGTATTATTGAGCTAGCAAAATCATGGATCCAAGGCTAGCTGTGAGCGGGCTATAGGATTTCGGACGGAGCATCCCATGGAAACACAAGAGAGACAGGGAGAGATGTAACTCCAGTCTCAAAATTTATTGGGATAGGGCTTGGCATCTTTCACACCAAGCCCCCATGGAAATTAGAGGCTGTGGTCAGATTCGTGATTCTTTTCTGCCTGTCCCTGGGGGCGTTTTCCATCACAGCAGGAACATGGATGCCTTGTGGCTGAGATCCTGACCTCAAAATCAGTGCGGCACAGCTGGAAAGGGAGGCCCAGCTGAACCCAGGCCAGGTTGGACTTGCCTCCTGTCCCTTTGGCGCTTCAGCATAAACACGCTGGTTTTGCAGAACCCTTTGGGTTTCTTTGGAGCTGTCAGAACAATTTGTGCCGCGCAACTGTAGGCAAACCGCAAGAAAACAATGCGCGTCCCATGTCCTTAATATGAAAAAGCAAAAGGCACAGAGAGCCAAGGTTTCCCGGCAGTCGATGTGTCCCCCCACCCGTGTACTTTCCCCAAATCTGTCACACCTGGATGTAATTGTATGTCTTCTTTTAAAGGAAATGTTGCCGATGATACTTCAGAGTTAAAGGGCTGAATTTAGTTCAGATATTTGTAGAGTCCAAGCTTTGCACAAAAGGCAGGTATACACCAGGGGTAGGCAAAGTGAGGCCTGTTGGCTGCCTGCAGCCACTTAGGACCCTTTTTTTTGTCCTCCCCTGGGTCAAATGCTTGCCACATTATGCCTCCCAAAATACCTGTAGGGTATTTTCACAACAGTTTTTAGTTTTGATGGGCTATGTTAGGCACATGGGAGGCCTTTTTTTAAAAATAGGAAGTGAACAAGAAATGACTATTTGGATGAGTTGAAGGCAAATGCACACATGTGGGTGTACCAACATTTGCATGTATGTCTGTGCAACGCAGGATTTCTAATGCTGTCCAACAGTGGTCGAGATCTTGCATCACTCAATCATAGCATAATATCCATGGGTGGAGTTATGTTATGCTAGCACTAAGATGTCCCTACACAAGTCTGGCACATTCCTGAATGGCAGGAGCCTTATGGTCCCTTCCAACTCTATGATTCTAAGGAAGCTACGGTTGCCTTGAGCTTCTAGGGCCTGAATTGGAATAAGCAATGCTTGTTGCTATTGTTATTTGCAATCTTGTTTGACTTTGACTTATGGTGACCCTATCCATGAGAGACCACCAACATTATCATGTTGATGATCGCAATTCTTGGAGATCTCTCATGGATAGGGTCACCATAGGTCAAAACCAACTTGATGGCAAATAACACTAACAACAAACATTGCTTATTCCAAACAAGAGGACATAGTCCTGTGGAACAACTGACGCTGAATGTCTCTCTTTGTTCCTATGGCCTTTCTCCGCTGCATCAAGGAAGGAACTTCCTAGAGTTGCTGAATCCACTGTGAACACTTCTTGCAGTGACATGTGGCATGCTCTCCTCACCTCACCAGGGCCTTCTATCTAGTTTTTATGGATGGACGTCGTGACACCTTTGCTAAGGCTCCACCAGCAATACTTGGAGATATTTTGGCACTCGACCCTGGAGGGAGGCGGGCGGCTGTTGAAGGCAGAAACTTGACACTCAAGTGCTGAGTTTGGGTTAAGACCTGTAAGTCTGACAGGGCAATAAATTTCCTTCACTTCTTGTTTTTTAAAGGAGATGGAAAGACCCCTCTCTCTCTCTCTCTCTCTCCACACACCTCTTTTCTTTCTTTGTCTCCCTTCTTAAAAACCCCAAATTCCTGGAAATGACTTGGCAGGACAACCACAGGGTTCTCCTCACTTGGGAGGTGTGTATGTGTATGTGTGTAGCATGCACTTGTAAAATTTGGGAGAGTGCCTTGGCTCCCTGGCTTGCCCACGGCTTTCCGCAGTCTGCCACTGGCTTAGGTTACTCCTTGAAATTCCTTTGTCATTCCACCTGCAACCGGGAAATCAATGTGTGATGTTTTTCCAAGATCCCCTTTGAGTTGCATGGAGGTGTCATTTGTATCTGGTCTGTGCTGAACCCTTTTGCTCAACCGCAAGAAAGTTGCCAACTTCACACTGGTAGAGGCTGGTGGCTCCCATGTCAAAAGTTTCCCAAAGTTTGATAAACCTATTTTTCAGTTGTCATTCCCTGAACTTTGGGAACCCTGAAGACGGGAATATTGGAGGGATGAGAATATTTGCAATTCAGGACTTATTCTGTGCAAAAATTGCAGAGGGTTGTTTTCTGCAGAAAATAGCATTTTCTGCACCAAAGACTTTCTGTGCAGAAAAGAGCATTGCTATGTAGGAAAAAAAGTCTGTGCAAAAATTCTGCACCAAAAACCTCATACTTCCCCCTTTTGTTTATTATTATTATGACACTTGAACGACAATGAATGACACCTGAACGACAAATCTTCTTCAAACTGACTTTCTAACAATGGGGAGAAAAATAGCAAAATGGCATATTGTCTACGAGAACAAAGTTTATGAAGATTTGCATCTCCAGTTCAGGGGCCACTGTGGATCCACCACCCCTAAAATGTTTGAATATTATGGAAGATGATAACCAGATGTAGATGGTTGATAATCGGGTACCGATTCCAAGTTGGCAGGAGCGCTTTGCAAAGAGACCAGCACCTGATTTATGGGAAGACAGAAATCAGAAGGGGGGAGGATGTACTTTGGTTTCTGCTGAGGATGAGAGAGTGTGACTTGCCCAAAGTCACCCAGGGGGTTTCCACAGGCTGAGCGAGGATTTGAACCTGGTCTCCAGAGTCGTAGTCCAACACTCAAAGCACTATACCAAACTGGTTCCATAGCCTACCGGGAGACTGGCTGATTCCTGGACAGTTTTGTCCATGCAAATTCCTTTTTCCCTCATGCCAACAGACCATGGCCTGTTACAGACAGGCCAAAATAAAGCTGCTTCGAGTCACTTTGGAGGTATGGTATTTCAATGATGCATGTGTCCTAAGAGTCCAAAAGCCGCACCAAAGCCACACTCCAGTTCTAAGGACTGGAATGCAGCTTTGATGCGGCTTTTGGACTCTTAGGACACATGCATCATTGAAATACCATCCCTCCAAAGTGACTCGAGCAGCTTTATTTTGGCCTGTCTGTAACAGGCCCATGTCTCGAACAGTTTGCAAACTGCGTCTTCAAGCTCCAACTTGACACCATTTCGTCTGGCAGAGAATAGAGCTTCCAATGCCTACTGTATGCCTAGAACAATCTGCGATTCAAACCCCCACCTTGCATGCTTTTCTGGGGGTATCTCCCCATTTTTCTAGCACTGGGGGGGCTCTTTCACCAAGGGTGAGGGGAGCGAAACATGAGGAATAATTGTTACAGGTTTGGAGGGGGGGCTCAAGGAGCAGAGAAACAACTCTTTCTCCCCTGAAATTAATCCAGCGAGAGCCATGAATCCACAGTATTTCATATCACACTTCATAAAACTCCAGTCATAATCCATAAAACTGACATTATTAGATTAAAACAAAAACAAAAACGGGGGGCTCAGCTCCTCCTCTCGGGCCTGGGCTCATTAGACATTCTGTAGTTTTATAACCTTACAGTTCCTACCCAATTACCGTGATTAATACTGTGTCTTAATAAAAGAAATCCTTCGCCGACGCTGGGCTAGAATTGGCAGCCAAGGAGCGTTGGGTTGGAAGAGGTCAGACCTTAATGCGATCCAGGTCTGGCCGGCCTTGTTCTGCTTTGCAACCTGTTTTCGAGACCAAGGGTCAGTCCTGGTAACATTGGGGGTGTTTTTGAAGGGGGGGGGAATCGGGGCAAGACGAAAGAAATCCAGCCACGCATCCTGTTTGCCTCAGGGACTCCCATCCTGGTGACAAGCTTCCCACGCTGTTAGCCATAATTTGGAATTATTGCATTTTGGAGTTATTGCAAATAATTATTTGGAATTACTGTGTTCTCCATTTCTATATTTCATTTCCCTGCCTCAGGAAGGAATGCCTCTTGGGTTTTGGAGACACGGTGTGGCCAAGATTGGGATCCCACAGCAATGACTTCCATGTCAGTGGCAACATGACATCTGATCCATGCTTTTAGGCTGAAATTTAAAGGTGTCCTGAACCCACTCCCCAAAACAGCTTCAGCACCTTGGATAGCATTTGGAAAGATCAGGATAAACCCCAGAGCGCATTCACCACCCTTCCGATGACGAAACCCTTCACCCCTAAAAGCCTTGTTTGGAAAGACTTTGGCATGGCACCGTCTAACTTCTCCTGGTGCACCTGCCATCTCTGGACAAGGCTGAACAATGGCATGGAAATACCATGAAAACCCCAAAAGAGGACAGTGAAAAAAATATGCTTCAAGCCAAAGAACATCTGCTCAGAGAGAATGCGTCAGGTTCATCAGTCCACCTTCATTTCAAACATTTTCAGAGGCCAGATTTGGATTAGGTTGGAATCCTATTTTCATTTCATTTCATTTTATTTTTGACAGCTGGTAGGAATAAGATTCTTGCCCTTCTGGTTTCCAAGCAATAAAGGGATGTGAATCATTACCCCCCCCCATTCAAAAATAAAAAACCTGAGAAAACAGAATGGACCACCCACTTTAACTCTGCATAAAGTGGTAAAGTGATCCTGTGTCAGAAGTGGCAAACCAGGGAACTGCTTTCCTAAAATTGCCTCAATATTATAAAGTGGAGTGCGGGGTTCGAATTAAATAAGAGATGTGAGATTTCCTAGCAAAGTAGCTAATTGGGAAATATTAATAGCGTGGGTTGCTTAACCTTCACCTTGGCGGGTGAAAACCGCTTTTGTGAAATGTCTTAATCGGGGGGTATTTTCTGAACCCTGTGAAGATCTGAATGTATTGCAGGGAATAAAACTGCCCTGTATCTACATGATCCAAGGATTTATGTCCCACCTTTCACCCACAATAGGATTCATTGAGTAGTTGTTATTGTTGCGATCATCATCATCATCATCATCATCATGATGTCCTACCTGCTCCTCCCTATGGATTGTGGCAGGGAACAACAACAAATGAACATACAACGTACATTGGAGCTCTCTGATCCCATAGTTATCCTGGATCCAAACCATGTATTTGAACACGACCAGACTTCTCTACCCGCCTCCCACAAACTCACTTTTCCCTTTCCTTGTTGCTCCTAGGTTCTCCTCATCATCAGTGGGAACCTGAGCTTCCTCAACTGGTTGACCATTGTGCCCAGCATCGCCTGTTTTGATGACGCCTCCTTGGCCTTCCTTTTCAGCTCCAAGAAAGGAGGCACAAAGGACCAAGTCCAGGAGATGCAAGCAGCAGGGAAAACATCGACTTTGCAATATAGTAAGTCATTTTTTCCTCTCTTGAAACTAAGCCATAAATTGCTTCCATTGGTTTCCGATCTCATGGCGTCCATGTTAATGTGGCAGTGGATCCACTCCAGGTTTTAGACTGTACTTTAAAGGGGCAATGTGAGATCCCCCCAAATACATAATATTCCTGGTTTGCAGCATTACTGGGGTAGCTTTGGGGAGCAGTGTTTCCCTAAAATTGCATCAGTAAGTTTTTAATTGATTGTAGCCTGCTCTCGTTATGCTAGTCTGAAGCTATATTTGCCCTAATAATCCAGTTTGGCACCATGTTAACTGCCATGGCTCTGTGCTATGGAATTCTGGGAATTGTAGTTTGATGAGATATTTAGCCTTTCCTACAAATGCTGCCTCATAGTGTGGTGGAATCTCCTTCTTTGGAGGTTTTTAAGCAGAGGCACACAATGTCATGTCCATCTTGCTGCTGCCTTGCATTCAATTCGTTACTATTTTGCACCTTTCTATTGATAGGCAAAACCCGTCAATGGGCTCCCTGTCTCGCCATATCCCTTTACAATTTTCATTTGCGAATCTTGAGAGTTGGGAATTTAGCCTTTTTAAAATAAACAAAAGGATAAAACAGTCCAGAATTTCGAGACATCCTCCATTTAGCAATGTCCTATGGCTGTCTTGGCTACTGTTCCTCCTCTGCTACATTTTGTGAAAGCTGGATGATAACTCCTCTACTGCATGACCCTTTGGACACAATATGTGTGTGTGTGTGTGTGTGTGTGTGTATATATATCTCAGTTATTTGAGTCTGGGAAGTAAAGATGTTCCTCTTGAAACATCCCGGTCTAAAACATATGTCGATTTTTATATTAACTGAATTCCTCTCTCATTTGGTTTCCGTTCAATGTAATGCATCTGGCCCTTCGGAAATACCTCTCCAATTTTCCCAAATGTGTACAAGGGGACCTCATTTGGGAATCATCATCAGATGCTTCTCCCAAAATATTCTTAGACTAAACAGTTTATCGGGGCTTTGGAGTAGGTTTAAACAGCAGCCGTTCTCCTGCAGAGAGGGGAGATGAACTATTTGTGTTGGTCTTTAATTTTTTTAAAAAATAAAATCTCAGGACATAGGAAGGGTCATGCTTTGCTTATGTGTCTGATGTTTGACAACATCCTTTCCTGTTTCCATTACTGTACGCAAAGCTGCTCATGTAAGCCCAAGATCTCAACAAACTGTGGCCTCCTGAGTCAGTTTGCATGCATGGGGAAACGTCAAAAAAATCATCATCATCATCATCATCATCAAAAGCAATAAAAGAGAAAGTCCATTATTGTGCCCCGAAGGCCCTATAGGGTCACTTTTTTTTTTGCTCTAAAATACCTCAGATATATATCTCGAGGGTGTGGGAGGCATTTCCAAATGTTTGGGTCAAAACAAAATTCTGTAAAAGAAGGTTTTTGGTCTCAAAATGTCCTCTGCGGGTTCAGAAAGTTCCTCTAGCGGACATTTGGGAGGTGGATTAGTGGAGAAAAAAGGACCCTTTTCCTTTTGCAAGAGAAGATCCGATGGATAAGGTTACGGCCCTCCAAGGTTTTCTGGAAGTCTAATGCAGGCCTTGAACCTTCTCCAGTTGCCCACCTCTGGCTTAGATGGATTTGGAAAGAATTGGCAAGTCGTTCCTTGCGCAAAATGCAAACATCCTCATCTGCCCCAAGACTTTTTTACGCTGACACTTGAGAAGTCAGAGTGTTCATAAATATTCCATAACGCTAGTAGCAGCAGCTGTGCCAAAACGCATGTGAATGTGTTGAAGCCAGCCATCTTAACAGCCAATAGCTCTTGGAGTTTTGAACAGGATAGCTGGTGCTGGCTCCCATTTCTTTGCCCATTTTATACGATCTGGTGGGAAAGTTTTCCTGCCATCCACTGTGTTCTTTGCTTTTATTGGATCACTCGCACCACCTCTCATTCCAACAACATTAAGCGCACTAAAAATGGCCTCTACAGGTTGAATCTTCCATATTCAAAATGCTTGGGACCAGAAGTATTTTGGAGTTTGGAATACCTGTATTTGCATATACGTAATGAGAAATCTTGGCAATAGGACCCAAGTCTAAACACAACATTCATTTATGTTTCATATGCACCTTATGCACATCGCCTGGAGGTAATTTTATACAATATTTTAAAATAATTTTGTGCATGAAACAAAATTTGTGTACGTTAAATCACCAGAAAGCAAAAGAGTCACTATCTCAGCCACCCATGTGGACAATTTTTGGAATTTGGAGTATTTTGGATTTCAGGTTTCTGGATAAGGGAGACTCAACTTGTATCTTGATGCCAAAATTTATGAACATGGGTTTTCTGGTGGCTTTGTTTCAAGGCTTTGTTTCGTGAACAACTTAATCATTTTGGGGGACATTTAGGGAAAGAAGCAAGCAAGCAAGTGTATTCTTCCAAAGCTAGCCATGCTTTTCTTTTAACATGTGAAGACTTTGTTATTAATGGAGCTGCATTTTCAACATTCTTCTTTTTAGCCTCTTTCCAGACTATTTAGAGAGAAGTAGATTTTCAGAAAGATATGGCATAGCTCTTTGGCTGAAAAGGGTAACGTTGAGACTTTTCTCCCCCAATCGTTTCTTTTTAAAATAAGCAAATGTTTGTTTCCCTATTGGGCCAAGGGAGGAATCTGGGTCACCAAAGGACTCCTTAAAATGGTGGTCAAGAGGAAATGAGGATCTCTGCTCCACAAAATTCCTGGGCTGCCAAATACTAGTTATTCCGTTGATACACAGATGTGTGGCGAGGTTGGCAACACTTTCCAGAAAAAGCTAATTTATTTTATTTTTTGCAGAAGCTGGGTACAAATGAAAAGTCCCTGCCCTCAGGAGTTTACAGTCTAAATTTCAAAAGCCAGTTAACAAAGCAGTCGGGAAGGAGGAGCAGAAGACAAAAAGAGAGAGAAAATGTCAGATATGTCCACACTGCAGATATAAAGCAGTTTGGCCCCACTTTAACTGCTGTGACCCATTCTACAGGTGCCTCACCAAACTACAAATCCCTTATTCTGTAGGATAGAGTCACGGCACTTAAAGTGGTATCAGACTGCTTTGTGTCTGCAGTGAGGATACACCTGTAACCTTGCAAGTGTTGTGATAAGTCACAGGGCTTTTGGTGTAGCATTCTTCCCTATTTCCATTGGGGTAACTTTAGCATGGTTAGGGAGCCACACAGACTGTTATAAATGCCCCAGAATCCCAAAATATTCATTTCTGGTTTTGAAAAATAGTAGGTTTTGATGTTGCACAGTAGGAGAAGAAGGGGCCGTTTTTGTTACTCCAGGGCTGCATCCGCACTGCAGAAATAATCCACTTTGACATGGCTTTAACTGCTCCGTCTCAATGCTATGGAATTATGTGAATTGTACTTTTGTGAGATATTTAGCCTTTCCAGTCAGAGGGCTCTGGTGACACAACAATTTCCAGAATTCCACAGCATTGAGCCACTGACAATGGTGGGACTGTGAGAAAGACTTCTTCCAAACAACGTAAGACTTAGGCAAGCTTGTATAGGGAAATACTGTCTTTCAGAGTCCCAGGACCTCTGCTTTCCTCTTGCCTTTTCCACAGGCAGCTACATCCGCAAAGTCGTGAACATATCCTTTGGGCTCCTGATCACCTTCCTCAGCATCCCGGTGGTTGTCAATTTGCTGAGCTCCCAGCAAGTCATGAACACTTCCTTCAATCCTCTCAGGATAGTCAACACCTATGGAGCATTTGGAAGGTAAGATTCAGCCAGCGAAGGGGGGGACACCAAGCTGCCACCTTTCCGACTCTCCCCATCTTTTGCGGTGTCATTTCACTTGGTGCAGAGGGACATTTTTGAGCCAGGATGAGTTGGTTGGATAGACAGATTTCCCCCCAGCAAGGTTTAAGGTCTTGAGTATATTCATGTTGTTGTTGTTGTTGTTGTGTGTCATTTCCAACTCATGGAGACCCTCAGAAGGAGCTATCATGGGGTCTTCTTGGCATGATTTGTTCAGAGGAGGCTTGCCATTGTCTTCCCCTGAGGCTGAGAGCATGTGACTTGCCTAAGGTCACCCAGTGGGTTTCATGGCTGAACTGGGAATCAAATCCTGATCTCCAGGTTTGTAGTCCAGCACTCAAACCACTACATCACACTAGATTTCAGTATATTCAAGAGCAGTTGCTAAATACAGTAAATAAAGAAATCACTTTTTGAGAGCAATAATAACAACGGTTTAAACATTCTGAACCCCATGTTCTTCAGCAGGTGAGGTAGAGCTCCCCCTCCTCAGACCAAGGGTGCATCTAGACGGTAGAAATAATGCATAGTTTCCCTACACAAAACATCCGCGCACAAATTTTGCATGGAATAATTCTCAAACTGAAAATTCTCACCAGTCCAGGGTTCTTCACGTCACAGTTTCTTGACACTTGAGAAACATTGGTTTTTCAACCATCTTTGAATCTTCTTTCCATCCTTAGTTTGCAAATTATTCAATGCCACTTTAACCGCCATGACTGCATCCTGCAGAATCCTGGGACTCATAGTTTTGCAAGGCACTAGCACTGATTTGGCAGCGAAGGCAAAAGACCTTGTGAAACCACAAAATCCTAGGATAAACCTAGGGCCGTTCCTATCTCCTCCCATTAAGCCTCACCCCATTCACACCATCTCTTCAGTGATTTAAAGGGATGGAGGCAAACACCATGAGCCATTTCTGTCAAAAGGTAGATGTTTGGGATGCAATGATGTCACATGCACCTCTTAAGGTGTCACTTGGTGCGTCTGTACCCCGCGCACACCCCTAGAGATGCCCCTGGTTGCTCCGTTTATGTATGAAGTAATTTTTTCCAGCCATCCTTGATGGTTTTGTGTAGTCTTCACTGAGCATAACCTTGGTCTTTTTAAAGATGTTTTTGTACCATATTCAGACTGATAATGAGTTGGGGAGGCCCTTGGCTTACGCGGGGGATCCGTTCACCCCCCCGCGTAAGCCGAAAAATGTATATGCTCGAGCCCTATTCACTTGAATGGGGCTCGTGCATGCAGTGGCGTGGCGGTGTGGCAGTGCAGTGGCACAGCAGTGAACGTGTGCCATGGGCGCGCGTCCCATTCAAGTGAATGGGACGCACAGCCCCTTGCACCCCGCGTGCTCCTGCGCGGCTCTCCACTGGTTTGAGCATATGCTCAAACCCGTGTATACCGTGACCGCGTATGACGCAGGCACACTGTATCTCCATTGAACCCTTTTTCACCCATAGACTTTTTGGATGATTTTGGCGTCTTTGGAACAGTGCTAGATTGTTTTCCTTGGGTTGTTGTTTCTCAAATCTCTCCCCCAACCAAGACACCCTTCCTGCATTTTGTCTCTCTTCAAGTCTTGGAGGGTTTCTGTTTTGATGGTTGCCAGAACCCTGTGAATGTGTGTCAGAGCGCTGCTATAATATGTTTGTAATTCCAGCCTATGTAAACCAATAAAAAGAGGATTGCAGCTCATAATGAATATATGATTATGTGAAGGTTGACATGTTTCGAATAGCACAGTAGGAGCGGGCTTTTTAGTAGTAATTTGGTGTCCCGGATTTACAGCGTGTTGGTAAGTGCCAGGCAATGGGCTGCCTCTCGAAACTCAGCCAGTTGAGCAACGGGAGTCCTGGCTGGAAACTATGAGAATATGTTGAGATTTGGGTAGGGATTTTTGCCTGTGGCATGTTTAACTGCCAACATCTAGCACCAGTTGGGAACTTGCTCTTAAACCAGGAGGCACTGGTCCAGTAAAAGGTGAGGATGACATTGTTGAATCAGGCCAAACTGCCACCTAATCCAAGAGTGGGAACGTAACCTCCAGCATTTCTCAGATGAAAACCAGGCCAACCAACACCAGAGTGTGGCCAAGACAGCAAAAGTTATGGATGAGGAAGAAGTTGCCAGTGAGCCGAGGGTGCAGCAGTTTGGCCTGAGCCTACTGGGAAGGACATAATCCGTAGCTACCTTGCAGAAATTCAACAAAACCTTGTTAGTGAATTGCAAAGATGCACATCTGAACATTGGCAAGAGTGCTCAAATGCTCATTGTACATTCAGGCACACTTGTGCTCTGGCACTTCATATCCAGTGTCCATATTCACAATGGGAAGTGCCCCAATACACATTGGTGCTCATTAAGCATTGGGCCATGGTACATCAGTTGCACTACTGGCTACCATTGCTTAATGGACACCTGCACATTGTAGCATCCTAGCAGCCCTGCGCTGAATATGAACATTACGAAACTACTCAGCCCAATGTGAAGTCGAAGGCTTTCATGGCCGGCATCCATAGTTTTTTGTGGGTTTTTCAGGCTATGTGGCCATGTTCTAGAAGAGTTTATTCCTGACGTCTGAAGATGCCAGCCACTGATGTTGGCGAAATGTCAGGAATAAACTCTTCTAGAACATGGCCACAGAGCCTGAAAAACCCACAAACAACTACTCAGCCCAAATTTGTGCCCACATTTACAAAGCCCTAAGCCTGAAGCAGAATGCCAGCCATGATATTTAAACCACTGTTATATGGAAAAATAAGTTTGGACTCTTTTCTGCAGCATCACTAAAGAAAGGACAGAGGTTATAATTCAAGGGACATCTAGCGTGGATCCCAATGACCCTGCTGCAGTTTGGGAAGAGTACGAATTTAAGTGCAAACCTGGGGACCTGCGTCGGAGACCCTGCCTGATCAGTCCATACCACTATCGCCTGGATTGGCTGATGTGGTTCGCTGCATTTCAGGTAAGTGAGTCCAGTTTTGCAATGGGGTCTGCATCTCTAGTCAGGTGTGAGTTGGAAACGCAAAGATGAAAAGTGAGGAGATACTGCAAAATAAGAGGACAAAGCTAGCAGCTAGCTTCACTGCTGAAATAAATAGGATTCAAATTGTATGGATAGCCACACATTCCTGTGCCCAAATTCAAATCAGTCAGGAAGGCTTACAAGAAGAGAACTCTGCTGAAATGTGGTGCTAGCAGTTATACCAGGGACTAATGTAAAGACAAATTGAATCAGTCCAACAAGCCTGAACTCTCACTAGAAGCTAAAATGACTAGTCTGATGTTGTATTTTGGACAAATCTTAAGATGATATGAGTTACTGGGGGAAAATGGTAATGCTTGGTAAAGTAGGGAAAAACATGGTTGACCTGAGTTTACAAGATCTGAACAGGGCTGTTGAGAGTCTTGGGGTCTTTCATTAATAGGGTTGCCATAAATTGTAGTCAACTTGAAAGCAGGTAGTAACAACACAGGAGAAAGTGGACAATGACTGACAATTCAACAGGCTCATCCACTGGAGAGTCAGGAGAGATAAAAGAAGTCTTTTACACAATGCATTGTTAATGATACTTCATCCAAATGGATTATTCCTGCATTGTGCATGCAGCCCAGGATACCTTTAACACTTCTACAAGTGTATCGCTCTCTTCCAAGCATCATCTACAATAATATTCAGGTTAGACAGGCATTGCTCCAGTGGGGCTGTTGAATGCAGCCATTTGAACACCAGAGGCAATCTGGGACCTGAAAAGCTGCCAAAACCCACACAAGGCCTGTGGGAGAAACCCTTCCTCATCTCTTTTGTGCTCCTCACGACAGGCTGGTTTTTGCACCTCATCACTGCTTGATACACGACACTTTTCTCCTGCTTCCTGAAATAGTTTCCCCAGTTTCGGAGGCCATCGGCAAGGCTTCCACCGGAGAAGTGCCGGGATTGTGTTGAAAGGAGCAAACCCAAAGCCTGTCATGGCCAAGGGAGCGGTCCTCAGGTCTCACGTGTTTGGATGGCTGGCACATCCGAAATTTTAGATGCTTGCGGACTCGTGCCGGATCTGCGAGCTCCAAAGAGTAATTTGTTAGTGGATCGCCACTTAATTGCTGCCCTAGATATGCTTTTAATTGCTTTACATGCAACGGGACAGTGCTTTCCAAGAGAAGGGCTTGTATTACTGTAATTTTATTAGCTGGTATATAAATGTCTCTTTTCATCCCGCCTTCTTCAGTTCCTATAAACAGGTCTGCATTTTGAATATCTTGGCATCCCATGGGAGGGTCAGATCTCAGTTGCTGTCTTTCTATTAAGTGCTGGTAAAGACATGATTGATCCAACTAGATGCCATTTCCTTGAGGAAACCATGTTTTTCTACACAAAACAACCGCACACAAATTTTGAACAGAATAATTCCCAAACTGTGAAAATTCTCATCAGTCCAGGGTTCTCCTTGTCACAGTTTCGTGACACTTGAGAAACATTGGTTTTTCAACCACCTTTGGATCTTCTTTCCATATCTTGTTTGCAAACTGTCAAGCGGATAAATGAGAACGTATTGCTAACTACGCTGAATGTATTGTTAACTATGACCCATTTCAGAGGTGTATCTTGATCTTGGGCTTGCTAAAGTCAACTGCAAAGACAATGGCTCAAAGGCAAGGCAGTCTCATTTTAAATCATCAGCCTTTCTTGCCGAAGAGAAACTAATGCAGGAGAAGGCCCTTTTGAAGTACACAAGGTTACAGGATAAAAATTTTCTTATCCTCTTCAGATTGCCTATCTTCCACAGCGGGCTCTGCCTTCACCTTTTTTGTTTTAGACAATAACTAAGCCCGCTCTAAGTGCTCAGACAATGCAGAAGGAGGGCCGCTGATATGGCAATGTTGGCGTTTAATAGCCCGGAATCTCATTGCATTAGTATTTCAAAGTTTCCTCCTTCCTTTCACTGAAATAATCAGCAACCCCAGAACAATGTACAGGGCTCAGGATGTTGAAATACATTCTGCTGGCGGTTTCTGGAGTAAGCCACCTGTTGGAAACAAATTTAAGTGAATAGTAAAGTTATGGCTTTTTTAACATGCATAAAATCTAGGCATTTTATGCACTGGCCAGAATACTTCAGAAGCAGACTGGCGTATCCTGACCCTGAACAAGGTGCCCAGCATGTGTCCAATTTTCCACCCGTTACCTCTGACTTCAGTGGCTGTCCGCATGGGTATCTTGTTGGGCTGCCCAACATATCCGCCACTCACCTTCGCTTGCTTCTGAGGTCAGAACAAGATGCCAACCGATGGGCACATACTTTGCACCTTGTTTTGACCTCAGAATGGCATCTTGCGGCAGCCTGCCATATAGCCCAGCGGGTCACCCATGCAGACAGCCATCGTGGCGTGGGACTGGAGGGCTCCACATCTTGATCCAGAGCAACAGGTAATTTATTTACTATATATACTTGAGGGAAAATTTTGGGACCAAAATTATGGATTTTGATGTGACCTGCAGATACGTCGAGGATAAAACCTAGGCTAGGGGCATGTAACCAAGGATCTAAGATGAAGGAAAATGATGCCAAGGAACTTACAAAATGCCAGCCGATATAACTGTTTGTGCCAACCCTAAAGGCTGGCTGGATGAGAGAGTAGAGGGAGGGTCATTCATTCCAGGACATATTCCGCTCTTGCTTTTCACCAGGGGATGGTTCCTTTTTTAAAATAAGAGTTAAAGTATAGCTTACATTGATCTCTGGATAAGTCAACTCAGTTTTTTGGGTCAATTTTTTGACTAACATTTCTAGACTTATTATATGAGTATATACAGTAAATCCATTTTAAGTATGTTATGCTGGTGCAGGATGTGGAGTCAGAGTGACCAGATGTTCTCCTTTTCCAGGACATGTCCCATATTTCATCCTTCTGTCCAGGAGGAATTCCAAAACGTCCTCTATTTTGAGCATGACTAAGAAGCATGCATTTATATTTCTGTGATTTTTTTTTTTTTTTTAGCTTTTGCTTGGTCAAGTCCTACACTTTTCTTGTCATTTTTCCACATGCACAACAAGCATTTGACTATCTTAATACTGAATAGTTGCGTCACTTTCTTTGCCTTTAAACTGGGATCACAGCCTTGCAGGTCTATGGCTCTTGACTTTTGCTTTCCTATACTGGCCTCTGCTGCTAGTTTTGAAGAAAAACCCAGTCTTTTCCATGAAGTCCATTCTGTAGAGGTGCAGAGCAGATTCCACAGTAATGTGGTGGGACATTTTGCAAGTGAAGCACTCATTGTGACAATTCCCAAAGGCATGATTCTCAAAGAGAATCCCCCAAAAATGCAGGCAGCTGTATTGCTCCAGAGCAGCATTCAACTCTATTGAAAGCAGGACTTTTGTAAAGCTAATCACTCTTAATGGTCCATTCAAGACCAAAAGAGTTGGCAGCACAAGGAAGGCACGCCTCAATATATTGTTGCTGGGGAATCAGTTTTCCATCCAACTGCTGAAAGGTTTGTAGATAAACACAGGGGGCGTAGGAAGGCACCACTTTAAGTGCCATGGCTCCATCCTACAAAATCTTGGGATTTGCAGATTTGTGAGGCATCAGCACTCTTTGGCAGCGAAAGCAAAAGACCTTGTAAAACTAGAACTGGGATTCCATAGGATGAAGCTATAGCACTTAAAGTGGTATCAAGCTGCATTATTTCTACTGTGTAGATGCACCCATAGTTTTCTGATTCCTTAATGTCAGTCTCCGTTTAATGACTGAGCCAAAATCCCATATTTTACCAGTGCATTCAAAGCTGTTCTGCTTTTCCTGACTTTTAAACCTTTTTTCTCTTTCCCTCCATGCCCTTCCAAAAGACCTACGAACAGAATGAATGGATAATCCACTTAGCTGGGAAACTTTTGGCCAGCGATAAAGAAGTTCTGTCTCTAATGGCATCCAACCCCTTTGAAGGGAAGACACCACCAAGGTAAGCCCAAGTCAAAGAAAACCCTGTATGTTCATTGCAGACAGGTCAGCAACATGTTGCCTGCATGAAGCAAGCTGTGCTCTTTGCTCAAATTGTGCATGCAGAAATGAAGGAAGGCTCTTGGGGGCTTTTTTTTCAAGCAGCATTGCAATATGCAAGGGTTTGTTTGGCCGGTGTGTCTGTCTGCTTTATGTAGAAGTTGGTCTAGATATATTAGGTAAAGCTTTTTGTTGTTGTTGCTGCTGCTGCTGCAAGTTTGATATATGTGAACTGAAAAGCAGGTGAGTGTTTTTGTGCGTGCTTTTATAAAATGAGGCCATTGTGGAGTCAAAAGCAACTGAGTGTGAAACTGGACTTCAAGCAAAGCAAGGTTTGCGAAATGTCCGCGAACAACATACGAGGCCCGGCCGATGGTTCATAAAGCATTTTGGTCACCATAAATCTGAAAACACTGGCGGTTTCAGCTAAGAGAATTAATAAGTGATTTAGCCTTGCCCTTGCGGCAGGCAGCTGAAGCCACAGCGGTATGGTTTTGCTTAAGTGAGAAAAGACAATTAAATTTCAATTAGGAAAGAGATCAATAGTGTTCCCTTTCAGCATTGCGGGATACAAGCCAAGAGAGGGACACTTCTGTGCTCCTTGTGCACCGATCCTGAATTGGCTTACTTAAAAGTAAATCTTGAAGGAACCCAAAAGAGGATGACATTGAGTTAGACATTTTCCCAAACTCAATGGGCCCATGGATTGCAAATGGCTGACAGTGGGTTTGCATGGCCAAGCCAGTATTCGAACCCAGATCTCCAGTAGAGAACCTACTTTGTCCATACAAGATTCCAGGTTTAGCCACTGGTGTGTCCTATCTAAAGTATCAGGCAGTAAGTGATGGGAAGAGACCCTGGGAAGCTACTACTAGCCAGAGTCAAGCGTATACAAGGGTGGTGTCTTCATGGGCCACAACATGTGGTTGTATCGTGTGCACAAACACATTATTCTTTGCATGGGAAACATCATATTCTGCACAGGCAATATGATATCTGTGTAGACATACCACTTTCTGTGCAGGAAAAGCAGTTTCCTTTCCAGAAAATGTCGTTTGCTATACACACCAAGAATGTGCAAATTTTTGTACAACGTAAGTCCCAAATTACATTTTCTGGACAGGAAACATCTTTACATGCTTACTTACGTGCAGAAATACTACATTCTGCACAGGAAAAATATAGTAGTACTGTAGGTTGAACCCCTTTTACCCAAAATGCTTGAGACCAGAGGTGTTTTGGATTTTGGATGTATCTGGATTCTGGAATAATTGTATTTGCATATATGCAGATAATGAGATATCTTGGACATGGGACACAAGTCTAAACACAACATTCCTTTATGTTCCATTCATAGAAGATCATTTTATACAATACAGTCAGCCTTCCTTATCCACGGATTTTTTTTATCCACGGATTCAAGCATCCACTGCTTGAAAATATTCCAAAACAAAAGTATAAATTCCAAAAAGCAAACCTTGATTTTGCCATAAGGGACAACGTTTTGCTCTGCCATTATATTTAATAGGACCTGAGCATCTACAGATTTTGTTATCCATAGGAGATCCTGGAACCAAACCCCAGCGGATAACAAGGTCCCACTGTATTTTAAATAATGTTGTGCCTGAAACAGGGTTTCTGTACATCAAACCATCAGAAACCAAAGGTGTCTCAGCCACACATTTTATATTTTTGGAATATTTTGGATTATGGAATTATAGTTAAGGGGGAGTCAATGTTATTAATAATAGCAGCGTGAATGCTCCCCGATTGTCCCGGCATCCCTCAATTTTTAATATTCTGACAAACAGTCCTCGCATTCCGTGCAAGCGGCCATTTCAGCTGTTTTGCAGAGCAGCTCATTCCGCCGGTTGGGTGCCTGTAACGCTTCTGTGTTTGTCTTTTCCCTCCCAAAAAATAATAAGCCCCTCTCATCTGTTCCAGGGAGACAGCTGCACCCTCTGCAACTAATTACAGCTGTCTGGAAGATTTAGGCCCCGGCCATAACAGCTTCAAGATCGCTCCTAATTTTTAACACTTTCACAGTTGGGAGATGTCATTGGGGTCTGACGGGTGGTAGCACTCCAGCTTAGCCCTGCAGCTGCTCCTGGGCATAAGAAGGAAATTGCGGAATGTGGATATCAAAACAAACCCTTCTTAGGTTTTGGCCCGGAGGAGACCGCATCCCCGTCTGCCACTCTCACATGGGACCCTTTGGGCAGAAAGGGATTTGGGGCACAGCAGAAGTACTGCGGTGGGTTGTCGCACTGGGGAAGAAGAAAAATCAGGGGGCACCTGAATTGCTTTGGGATTCCCCCCCCCCCCCATAGGGTTTGTATCTCACCCTTTGTCCATAGGACTCAGGCAAGTTTGTTTCCGTTTCGTATGGTTCTGACATCAATCTGGGTCAGGATGAGAGAGATTGGTGTCAGATTTGAACACAACTCTCTCCGGTTCAGGTGCAATACAGTTAGCCCTCCACATTTGCGGCTTTGACTTTTGAGGATTTGATTATTTGTAGTTTTGGTTAATATGTTCTCTCTACTCTAGGTCCTCCAGCGCAACTCTACCAGACGCTTACCATAGAGTTGTTCTGGAGAATCTAGACGTTCCTAGAGAAAACACTCCTCTAGGCATTTGTAGGTCCTCCAGCATGATTCGATGATCAACCTGTGGCAGATGTTGACCACAGAGTTGCACTGGAGGACCTGGAGATTCCTACAGAAGTGTTCTCTTACGTAAAAAGGATAGTATTTTTTTTAAATTCGTGGTTTATTCACATTCATGGGGGTCCTTCACCCCTAACCCTAGCGAATGTGGAGGGACCACTTTACTCAGTCTTCTCCATCAGCGTTTGCAAAGACTTGACAATAGGAGTGTAGCCATACTATGGAACAGTCTGACACCATTTAATTGCTCTATCCTACAGAATCCTGGGATTTGTAGTTTGGCGAGGCATTCAGCCTGGCCTATCATAGAGCTCACGAAACGACAAATCCCAGGGTTTCGTAGGATAAGACATGAGTGGTGCCAGACTCCTTTAATTTTGCAGTGTGGCTGCACCCTATGTGAGCAGTTGCCAAGAATATTTTGGAATTATGGATAAGGGAGACTCAATCTGTATCAGTGATTGTTGCAGAATGACACACATGCATACTTCACCTGCTTCTTCACCTACTATACTTCACCCACTTAGTTGCACAACTGCCTCAGTTGCATGGCTAAGTAACATCTCCTGACCCAATCCCACCCAAATCCTGTCTTGCTGAGCATCTCCCTCTCCGTGCGATGGGGGCCTGTTCTCCTATTAACTGGGATGCAGCAGACTGGCATTTCCACTCCATTGTACCAGCAATCTCTGGTGCAAACATGAGAAGCAGGAGCCTTGTCACATTTCCTCCGCATGGCAGGAATGAGCTGGAAACATCAGTTTGCTACATCCCAAGCAGCAGGAGAATAGACCTCCATTGCTAACCATGGCTGCTGCTTGGCAAGGCAGGATTGAGAGACATTTCCAATACCTACATATTTCCTCCACTACTGAAGATGTAAGGCTCATGAATATGAATTAGTTATGAGTGCGCAACTCCAGCTTACAGACTCTTAACTGTGACTGCAAACTGACAAGGAGAAATCCCATCGGGGAGCCAGTTATTTGAGACCCATCTTCCTGGGTCTCTGTGGGATACACAGGTTCCCGCGATAAATGCTCCGTCTGCCGTAACAACCGGTATTTTGTTACAATTTTGTATTCGCACACTCCCTCCCCAGATTCCATCTTGGCTGTGCAGATTAGCCTCTGTTTTGTCATCGCTGACAAATCGATGTTCCATCTTGCAACAGCAAAAAAAATACCCCCAAAACCATTAACAGCTGTTTTTTCCATCAACTTCACACGAAAACTAAGGGAAGTCTCCCCTTTCCCCTCTAAAAAGGAAGGACAGAGGAAGAGTTAACTCCCAGGATGTTAATGTTTGTTTGGGACTGGAAAATATCTTCCTAATAGTGACCCTTTGCAGCCTTTCCCTACCCAGCCTTGCTTCAGGTGGATTGGATTCCACCCTCCATCATCCCCAAATTAGCATGGTGGGGATAATGGTGAAGACAGCAACTGGGCTTGTCGTTGCATGTCTTCCAGTCGTTTCTGACTTTTGGTGACCCCAAGGCAAGCTATCATGTGGCTTTCTTGCCATGATTTGTTCCGCGGAGGTTTGCCATTGCTTTCTCATGAGGCTGAGAGCATGTGACTTGGCCAGCAGTTCTGGGCACCTCAATTTAAAAAGGATGTGGCCGAAATAGAGCATACCCAGAATGAGGGCAACCAAAATAGTGGAAGATCTGGACACCAGCAAGCCCTCTGAGAAGTGTCTTAGGGAACTGAGTATGTTTAGCCTGGAGAAAAGAAGGTTAAGAGGTGATATGATAGCCCTGTTCAAATATTTGAAGGGATGTCATATTGAGGAGGGAGCAAGCTTGTTTTCTGCTGCTCCAGAGACTAGGACCCGAAGCAATGGATGCAAACTGCAGGAAAAGAGATTCCACCTCAATATTAGGAGGAACTTCCTGACAGTAAGGGCTGTTCGACAGTGGAACAAACTCCCTCGGAGTGTAGTGGAGTCTCCTTCCTTGGAGGTCTTCAAGCAGAGGCTGGATGGCCATCTGTCGGGGATGCTTTGATTGTGATTTCCTGCATGGCAGGGGGTTGGACTGGATGGCCCCTGTGGTCTCTTCCAACTCTATGATTCTATGATTCTATGATTCTAAGAGAAGGTTAAGAGGGGACGTGATAGCCATGTTTGAATATTTAGAATATTTATGGACATCCCGCAACATCCCAACATTGCTATCCAATGCCTAGCGAAGAGCTCCAAGGTGATGAACAACAGCAAGGTTTTTAGTGGTTGCCTGTCTAGCTTCTGAATAAAACTTTACTGAGTGCCGGGTTGTTGGATGCAAGGCTCTGGGGTCTCTTGCAAACATGTAAAGTCTCTCCTCATTATTTTTGCCAGAGGGGCTCAACAGCTCCAGGCCCATAGCATCCCTCAGGGACCGACCCTTGGAGGAAGGGGTTGCAAAGGGGGGCAAACCCGCCCCCTCCGCCAGCCACTGCCAGACTCAATAGCCTTTTTTGTGTTCGACTAACCAAGCCTGGTGGCTCCCATTGAGCTCCTGATGGGACTCAGACATTTTTATATGATGGGTTATTTTATTAATTTCTCCAGCGAACAGCATGTGGGGCAGCCCCACAGAGCCTCCAGTCAGTCCTCCCCTTCCCTGTCAGCATGCTTTCCATTTGCCAGAGGGGGGCTGCATAGAGGAAAGTGTGCGTCAACCAAAACAGTGGTCTGTGCAACCTCCAAATGTGTTTTGTGGGATTGAGGAGTGCCTCTCTTGGCACTTTCTTGTTTTGAGAGAAGTAGACTAATAATACCAATAGCTTCCCAAGGGCTATTATTTCTTGATAATAAAGGTAAGTGTTAACATGGAATTGGGGTTCCTGAAATTATACCCTGCTTTGGTTCTCACCTTTTTGCTCTCTGCTCCTTCCAGGTGGGTCCGAGGTGAGCATTTCAGGTACAAGTTTAGCCGGCCAGGAGGGAACCATGCAAAAGATGGGAAGTGGTGGATCCGGAAGAGCATTGGCCCCTATTTCCCACCAGTCAATCTGAAGGGATTGAAGAAGTTTTATAAGGCTCGAAACTGGCCGCTCCCGACGCAGAACTGATGACGGGACAAAGGTCGACACAAATCATGTCCAAGGACTGTTGACTGCCTTGCTTTGGACTATTTTCCCTTTTATATCCCTTCGTTGGTTCATAATTTTTACACTAAAGTGCACAAGATGGTTTACATGGAACGCATTGCTGCCCATCGTGTTGAGTTGGATGTATGGGCTTGGATTTATAAGGTTTTGTTTATGAGTTCTAAGAAGAGGTTCACCTTGAAAAGGGGTTTCACATGATCTAATAATGATGATAATACTTTATTACCCTTCTTGGTTAGGGATTAGAGAGGCGGAAAATATTTTCAAAATTGCCGCCCAGACAGTGTTTAGAAATCTTGCTTGCAGTGCGGACATGTTCTATGGATAATTCCTACATGTTTGTTTTGTGCAGAAAACAGAAAAAATGTTCACCGAACAAAATTCTGTTAGAAAATGCGGACTCCTCTGCAGAAAGTGCTGTTTTTTGCACAAAATTTTGCACCCAATAAATCTTGAACTGCAAATACTCTTTAAAAATCAAAGAGTCTTTGAAACTTTCCAATAGCTTTATGTAAATAGTTTTCCAAAATTGTACCCTCTGTCTGCCAGAAATCCAAAGCAAAAACTAATAAAGTGGCATGACAGCCATGTTTAAATACTGAAAACATTCCCAGTGTTAAGAGCTGTTTGTCAGCGGAAGACACTGCCTCAGAGGCTGGTGGAGTCTCCTTCTATGGAGGTTTTTAAACAGAGGCTGGATGGCCATCTGTCGGGAGTGCATCAATTGTGTATTCCTGCATGGGAGAAGGGGGCTGGATTGGATGGCCCTTGGTGTATCTCCCAACTCTATGGTCCTGTGCTATTGCCAAAAATCACTGTATCTCAAGGATCCATCATGATGACAAAATAGATGGTAGGCAAGGGATGGAAACAAGGTGGTGACCACTGCATCTCCTTTAGAATAGAAGTCACTGATGTGGAGCCCACAAGCGGTCACTGGGACACATTAGACTGAGTAAATGCATTTATGATTACGCCAGGTTTGACCATGTAGACCAGTGATGTCCAAACTCTGGCCCTCCAGGTGTTTTGGACTTCAGTTCCCAGCATCCCAGACCATTGGCCAAGGTGGCTGAGGCTTCTGGGAGCTGAAGTCCAAAACACCTGGAGGACCAGAGTTTGGACATCGCTGATGTAGACTGAGCAAATACATTTATGATTATGCCAGGTTTGACCAAACTTGTGCTGGTACTTTTTGGTCACAGTGTAATGTCTGCATTCAGTTCACAGTTATACAAACAGTTCTGCAATTGTAACCATTGCAAATGCCATTGCACATGTTTGGATGGTGTGCCGCAATGCCTTTGATGGTGTGCTTGATTCATTGGGATTCCAGCAACAATCTCTGCATTCTCCATGGCACGATGAGGCAATACACAAGCACATTACAGCCACACAATATGCGAAAGGTGGCAGGTACAACCACCACGTTAATGTTCAATATACAAGCATAATGCAGGATTTCAGCACTATGTGGAGTTCTCCAATGCACAGCCTCAACACAGAATCTTGGCCTTGCTGTTATGTTCTAACAACACCACATGCGGCGATGCGAAGCTCCTTTCCATCTGAAGACACTCATTTGGACAGGTTCTGCAAAACCAATTAGCATCTCCGGTGAACTCAGGGTCCTGAAGGAAGGAGACGCATGGCTGGGAAATGTTGTGTTTTGTCCTGTCTTTGGTCCCTGCTGGCCCAGGACTGAGGAGCGAAAGCGGAGAGACTCCAGGCAGGCGGAATCTGGCAGAAAACCGGAAGCAGTCCAGACAAATGCTGATCATTCTCCAAACAGAAGCATTAGGGCTGGAAAAACACACCGGCTTCTCCTTTCCTCAGCTTTCTCTGGTTCACTCGAGAGGGTTTTTCATCTCTTCCCAAAAGCCCATCACTTCATTGGAGGAAATAATACAGCCTTCCCTTTCCTCCTCGCCATGGCACTGAATGTGCAGGCATGCGCTTGCGGGTGGACAGGGCTATGCAAACAGAGTTTATTTACATTTTTAAATGGTTTTAAATTTTTTGAATCGTTTAATCACCTTTTAATTTTGATATTTTGTGGATGTTCAGCTGTAAGCAGAATCCTGTTGGGCAATTTTCTGCATTGCTTTCATGCATTCCAAATGCACAGTGGATTTAATAATAATAATCATAATAATAAGTTTAATTTATATCTCACCTCTCCGAAAGGATCAAAGCAGGTTACAACATAAGATGCATAAATAAAATATATACATTAATTGATTAATACATACATTAATCAATACATAAGTCATGTGCATCAACCAGTTAGACATGTGCATCAACCAGTGATTCCCATTCTTTGCACTATATTGGGTATTTGGTATCAGGGTTGCACTATGTAGCTTTGCTGAACTGATATAGGATCACGGCGAGAGAATATCTGTACACTTCCAGAATTATTTAGCCATTGTGCAACACCCTCTTGCCACCAGAAGCATGTACATCAACGTGAAATCATGCATGCTTAACTCATGTTTTAACAAACCAGAACTGAATACAGAATGTTTGTATGGGATGAAAAAGTTCCAGCCATTCCCATAGAGGATGAGATGTCACCAACAGGATTCCAGTCTCTCTCTTTCAGTGGCCATTTGGCAAAAGCCATTGCTAACTAATGAGATGCTGACTATATATTTCTTCGTCAATACACTTGTTTTTGGCCCGATCGTAGGGAATCTGGAAGGGAGGGTGGGAATGCTCCGAGACTTTGCACCAGACTAACACTTAATAAATGTTAACATGTATTAGAAAACCCTGACATCCCACCACGGGATTGTTGAGACAAACTAATTCTTGAAACAGTTACGGAGGAGCCCAGATGTATTTTTCAGGGAGAAAGGGAAGGCCAGATGGGAAATCCATCCAAGCCCTGTAATATATACACATACTTTGAATGCTTTTTTCCCCTCCCCACAATGACTAGTTTTTCCAAGGGCTATTGAAAATGTTTACGGCGGCCCTCAGCACATATATCATCGACATATATAAAACGTGTGCATTAAAAGCATGCACTTACGTATGTGTATGTGTATATAGCAGGCCACAGTGCACTAATATGGTTGAAGAGAGC
This sequence comes from Sceloporus undulatus, assembly GCF_019175285.1. Classification (NCBI taxonomy): domain Eukaryota; kingdom Metazoa; phylum Chordata; class Lepidosauria; order Squamata; family Phrynosomatidae; genus Sceloporus; species Sceloporus undulatus. The sequence continues at coordinate 38,911,048 of NC_056529.1, read as the reverse complement.
AGGCATAGTGTAGTTTTCCTTTTTATTAAGATAGCGTCGGCCGGAGCATTTCAGCAGAAGCCTGAGCTGGCATCCCATTGGTGATTTACACACATGTAAGCTCCCAATTCCTTGATCATTCTGGTTACCTTTTCCCCCTGTACTTTTCCACCTCTAGAATATCTTTTCATTTCCAGTTGCAGCGGGTAGAACAGAGCATGATATTCCAGATGCGGTTGGCACCATGGATTTGCATCAGGGCGACATGTCATTGCGTTAGTTTTAATTGTCATTCCCATTCTAATTATGCCCAACGTGGAATTCACAAATCTTGTCCAGAAAGCCCTAGAAGAGGGTTGCCATGGGTCAGAGTCAACCTGAAGGCACATAACTACAAAAGGTAACTATTTCTTCCTTCTTTCACAAAGCGTGAAAGTAAACCATTCTATTTTTCAATAAGAGAAACAGTGCAGAATTACTTTTGATGCCATGGAACTATAACTATAATTAATTACTTTATTGGGGGGGATGGCCTGCCTTTGTTCATATGTGGGCCTCTCCTATTCATCCAGAGAGAAAGCAATGCCTCTCAGGGTAAAACTTTTTAAAGATCCTTAAGTGTGTGTATGTGTGTGGTGCCGTTCTCTGTTTGTAATCCTTTTGTCTGGCCCAGACACCCACGCAGTTCTATGTTTTTTGTCTGTTAATGAGACATTGTGCTGTCAAGGGGGAAATAGATATCTTTCCCCCATCCGCCGTTCCCCCTCCAACCCCATGCAAAACATACAGCTGGCCTCCGTTCCTTCATCTAAAATTTATCACTTCCACAGATCTTCCTCCTTTCCCGTCCTTACTGTCCAGAATTGCTTTGTGTGTTGTCAAGTGGATTTCCTCAAATGTACATCCAGAAGAGCTTTAAAAAGACAGGCTGGGATATCTAGTACAGGTTGAGTCTCTCTTATCCGATATGCTTGGGACCCAAAGTGTACTGGATTTTGGAGTTTTTCAGATTTTGGGATATTTGCTGGTACGTAATGAGATACCTTGGCGATGGGACCATAATGCGACACCATGGCAATGTGTATACACCTTATGCACATAGCTTGGATTTGATGCGCAATGTTTGTAATAACTTTGTGAATCAAGATTTGCGTTCACCGCACAATTGGAACACCGCACAATTGGAAAGCAAAGATTTCACTCCCTCAGCCAGCCACATAGGCAATTTTGGATTTTGGAATATTTTGGATTTTGCAGTTCCGAATAAGGGAGACTAAACCTTTGGAGCGTGTGTGTTTTCCAGATTTCAGATCAGAATCCTTTTGCATGATCTGAAACTATTCCTCTCTGGAACACCATTGCTAAGAAAGAGGTGGCCAGCTGGTGCCTCTCATGTTGATGGATTTGTAGTTTGGTGAGATATTTAGCCTTCCCTGTCAGAGAGCTCTGTAGCCTTGCAAAACTGCAAATCCCAGGATTCCACAGCATGGAGCCATAGTAGTTAAAGCAGTGTCAAACTACATCCATTTTGCAGTGCAGGTAGACCTGAGCCAAAGTATAAGAAATCTTTTAACTATTTTAGTGTCTTCCTCTCTACTTTAAAGTTAGGTAAACCACTTGAGGTCATTATTTTTGTTTTCCTACTGTATAGGTAAGAGGATTTCCTTGAGGATTGGATTCATGCACCCCGAATGAGGTGCCTGTCTGCCTTTCTCTCATTCATCTGTCAGGTTTCTCATGCGCTGGCTGCTTGTGGATGAGCTGGAACATTGCACAGCTGTGGCACTTGTTGATGGAGGAGCCATCTGCAGCCGGTCACTGTGCTTTCTTCGCCTTTTAAAAAATAATTGCAGCTGCCTTCCTTAGTCTTGGGGTGCCTGGGATGACATTATTCATCGCTGAAGAAATAATGCAGTGATTTAACTTCATCATCCCACCTTGCTTTGATCGAAGGCGAGAGACAGCATAGTGTAGTGGTCTGAGCGTTGGACCACAACTCTGGAGATCAGGATTCAATTCCCCACTTGAGTATAAGAACCCACTTGGAAAGTCGCACTCTCTCAGCCTCAGAAGGTGGCAATGGCAAACCCTCTCTGAAGAAACATGCTGAGAAAACCCTATTATGGGTCCACCTTAGGGTTGCCATAAGTAAACAATGACTTGGAGGCACACAACAACAATAAGTAAATCCAAACCTAGCCATCATTGTGAATGACAGGAAAATGTCACTGCTCTAGCTAAGGTTAAGCTTCAGTGGTGAATGCCAACCAGTTGTTGTTGTTGATGTTGTTTGTCATCAAGTCATTTCCAACTTATGACAATCCTAAGAGGCCCTAACACAGGGTTTCTTTGCAAGATTTGCACCAAGGAGGATGAGAAAATAGGACTTGCCATGGATTCCTTGCTTGAGCATGGAAACCCACTGGGTGACCATGGGCAAGTCACTCACTTGGAGCTCCAGAAAACCCCATGGGATGTTCCCCTTAGGGTCGCCGTAAGTCACAAACGACTTGAAGGCACACAACAACAAACTGTGAGAAAATCTCCTGTTCGTCAGCTATCATATCATTAACTGGACTCATGGAAGTCTAACTGTTGGAGATTCACATTGACAGATATGAATGACTGAATGTGACCCCTGAAATCTGTCTTCACAGCCTGGTGCGATGAAAGTGTTTCTGGGGAGATGGAGATCAGGATGCTGGGAGATGGTGTCCACAGCATTCTCTTGGTTTTGGGGTTCCTTGGAACAAGCAGTTGCACCAAGAACCAAAGTGGTGTTCCCAGTTGCCTGGCACTACACAACTTGGAATGCACTGCAAACATCGTTTCCCAATGTTACGATTTCTAGTACCTTGGAAATGCTTTGGCCAAGGTGCTGCTAGATTCTGCAGGTAAATTTGGGGTGGGCATCATGAGCCATAACTTCATGAAAAGTGAAATGAGCACATATATATGTGGGGGGCAGAGTTGAGAATGGGTTGGGAGGGCAGAGAAGACTTTCACGAGCTGAGAAAACAAAACAAATCAATGGGCCGAAGAAGGATGGATTTCTGATCCGGCTTTGCCACAACGGGGCATGCAGTCTTTCCTGTTTACTTGTTATTTTGGCAACACAACAACTGATAATTGATGGTTGATTGGTCTGGCTAGTGTCCAAGGCGCTTTGAGGAGGAACAGGGTCCTGAATGATGGAGTCTCAGGGCATGATTCCAAAAGTGTTGGGTGGAGGGGACTGTCAACCCAGTAATTATGACATTAACCCCTTGTGCCAAGGAATGAGACACTGTCAAGAGCGGGTAAGGAACCCCTGCACCCAAGTCCCCCCTCCTTCCCGCCAGCAAGCAACTGGGCATAAATCCCCTCCGTTGTGCCGTTGTCTTGTCTTCCTGCACCTGTATCCTCAGCTTTATTCATGCTGTAAAAACCCGCGGCTCTTCGTTTGCAGCTGCAGGGGCATTATTAGGCATTAACATATTTGCATCTCAATAAGGCCCTGATGAGGATTTAAAGAAACAGCTGCCCGGCCCCTGTTTTGGGGAAGGAGGGGGTGGGTTGGTTGACTCCTAATTTTTTTTTTAAAAAAAAACCACTTGTTGCCCTTTTTCAAAGAAGTTCCCATTACTCTCCTCCTGCCCCTTCTTTTTCTTTTACCAACACTGATCCCTTGCCAACTGGGAGGGAGAAAAGTTATGAAACTCCAAAAAACACACACAGAAGAAATCAGTGAGCTGGTTGTATCCTCTGTTCTTTCAATGTCGCTTTTTCTTTTTTGCAGCTGCACAGATGGGGGGCTTTGGAGGGAGCCAAGCAACAGTTGAACCAGCAACAAGCTGGTAGGAATCCAGTGACTGTTTCATCCAGAGGCAGCTGGGGATGGAGCTGGAAGGATATCTCAAAGAACCATCGGCGATGAGACGAATACAAAAATATCCCAATCACTCTATCAAGCTCTTATGCAAGTCAACCCAGAGCCATGTCAACGGCCTGGGAACCTGTTCATGATCCCAACATTGAATTAATGGGATTTACCTGATGACCATTCAGTGAGTCTTCTCTAGTTGGGTGGAGATCCAACCACTATTGTCCAGTAGTGCAAAGAAAGGTGGCATTATTTCTGTCGCTTCTTCTTGGTACTCCATTTTAAAATGATGATCTAGACAAAATGGTGAATGGTCTGGAAACCAAGTCCTATGAGGAGCAGTTTAAGGAGCTGGATATGTTTAGCCTCAGGAAGAGAAAGTTAGCCATGCTTAAAGATTTGAAGGGATGGCATATTGAGGATGGAGTGGGCTTGTTTTCTGATGCTCCAGGGACTAGGACACGGAGCAATGGATTCAAATGACGGAAAGAGATTCCACCTATAAACATTAGGAAGAACTTCCTAATGGTAACCTGGACCCAAGCTGTATACTGTAGGGTTTTATAGGTCAAAAGCAGTACTGTGAATGATGAGGATGGTTGTGCTACCCCATCCTTCCGAATACCTATGTTGCAGAACCAACTCTCTGTGTGCCAATGTGGCTGCTTATAGCCTCCTAACGCAATGGGGAATGTGCAATGGCTGCTTCCACAAATCCAGTGAACCAAATGGGATGATGAAAGAATTGACAAAGAGTAAGGCACTACCCCAGAATGTGCAACTTCAGATGAACTGGTTACATTTGTGGAACTCGGCCTATGCAGTCATGGACCGAGTATATCTATTGCATGACAGCCCAAAAAAGTCAATTGCATCAATAAGGAAACTTTTGCCAGGCCACCAACAAGACTGAGGCCACATTTCTTTTGGAATTGAAAGGCCTTCAGGAACGACTAAAGCAAAATGCCAGAGGCGAGCCCAGAACGTGGAGGTACCCTTTGATTTTGGAGACTGGCTAGGGTTGGAAGGAAGGAATTAGCAATTGAAATCCTTTCCTTGGGATAATCCAAGAATAGTTGGTGCTTTTCCTGGGGAACAGGGACGGTTGACCTGGCCTAGAAATAGCCAGTCAAGGAGTCATCATGGCTCTGTAGACTCTGGAGGGTTAATGAGTGATGCGGCGAGGAAATAGGGAAAGCTCTCCTCTCTTGGAATGGCTCTTTCGAAAGGACAGCTGCGCCCGTCACCTGTTCTGGTTCAGACAGCCGCAGCTGTGCTCGGCGCAAGTCCCTCCACTTTGAACCCGGCTGGATTAGAAAAACAAAGTTGCGCATATACATACACTTGTGCTTAGAATTCCAATATCAACTCCCCCCGTTTCTTTCCCCTTGCAAATGGCCGTTGGGTTCTTGGCGTGTGCCAATGCCAGCCATGCTGTGAATGCGTCCTTTGGGCTCCTAGGCGTGCATTTGTGCATCCTCACTCCAGCCTGCCCCACAAAGACTGGCTCTGTGGAGCTGGGATCTATGGGTCGGCCAGACAGAGGAGGCTGAGTTATGGACCTCATGTTTTCATGCTTTGGATGGTGAATCGGATGGCAGATTAATTGCAATGTAGGGATGTAATTCTTGGCTAAATTGGTTCTTGAATGGAAGCAAGGAACAATTTTAGCCGTTACTTGCTCGCTGTCAGAAAGTCAGAGAGACTACTTGCAGTTTAGGACTTATGCACTGCAAAATTCAACGGTGATTGCGAGTATGTCTGTGGGCAATTTCTGCACAAAAAGTGCCTTTTCTATGCAAAAAATGTTGTTATCTACCCCCCCCCCCAAACCCACACCTGAATGTACTGTGTTTTCCTCCAGAGACCCTTGGTCTTCTGGAGATGCTGAAGCCCATCAAGAAAAGGGCTGTTATACTCTCCTTTTCTCTAGATCAACTGTTGCATCCATATCCCACTAATAAAGTTTATCTTATAGCATCAGTATTAGCTTCCAGTACCAAATGAAATCTTGGAGAAGTCTGGAATAGCAGTGAAGTCCATCTCAAAACACGAATGGATCAGAGAAACAGGATGAGGGCCTCTATGGGACGAGGCAAGACCATCCCAAGGAAGAAAATCCAAGAGATGCTACATAGTCACTCACTGTGGCTTCTTCTTCTGTGTGCCCATGATAATTGAATCACAGAACCTTAGATAGAAAGAATTACAAGGGCCTTCTAGTTCCACCTAGATATACAGCCCCAAGAGATGGCCATCCATCCATCCTCCAATGGGTCATGAAGTATCCTTGTGATACTCTCATAGGTCTTTGTCTGAAGAGAGGAGAACACCAGCAAGAGTAGATTCTCTTCTCTGAGGCCCATTGCCAGTCAGCTGTTCAATTCCACCCAAATCCACAGCCTGCCCCAATTAAAGCTTGAAATAGTTTCCTGGAGAGCTATAATCCCTGTGTCTTCCGAGGCTTGGGATTCTGTTTCATCCCCATGTCTCCACCTGTCTGAGCTTAACACATTATTTTTCTCTGGGAGCTCCAAGCTCTGAGAAATTCAAAGGAGAACGGGAAGCACTGGTCAGTCGCTGCTGAGGATGGACCTGGATCTGGGAGCCTAGTGGCACTACACACTTGTACCAGTCTGATAGCATTATAATTGCCATGGCTTTGGGGGAGTCACTTGGAGGCTGCAGGGATTGTGGACCACACCAAGTGACAACCTAATGGGGTGACACCACTGCTCCCAACATGGGCTGTGGCCTTTTCTGGCATCCATTTAAAATGCTAGAGCTCAGCAGAGGAAATGGGACAAGGCTCAGCAGGAGGAGAAAGGAGAGGCCCCAGTTTCTTTTTTAAAAATTAAAATTTAATTGTTTTTTTTTAAATATTAATTTAAAAGTTTCTTTAAAAACATCACATCTTACCAAATTTTCACTTTAACCACCATGAAACTGTACATGTAGATGCATATGATATTGGAATTTAAAGGCATCGTTTTAATTTTGCTAGCTGTTTATGTTGCAACTATTGCCGTTACATTCAGTGATATATGGGAATTATTACTTATGAGTCACATGACTGCAAAAAAACATTGTTAAGGATTTTGTACAGTGTTGTCTGGGAAGGTGACCCATGACACCATGGATTACCACACCGGGTGACGCCAATCCTAGTGATGCCACCGCATGGCTCCATCCTACTGAATCCTAGGATTTTTAGTTTGCAGAAGGATTTATAGTTCTCCGCTAAGAAGCTCTAGTGACGTTCCTTGAACTACTGTGTATGAGTTATCCTGATTTAATCCTTCATCCTACTAAATCCTGGGATTTTTAGTTTCCCGAGAGATTTAGAATGATCCAATAAGGCTCTTTTGTAACCTTCCTTGAACTGAACAGGGAACTTAGAAAACTAAGGCACTGGGAATGAAGGGAATGCAAATGTGTTAGGCAATGGGCTTGAGGAAGAAGAAGGATCTTTCCGCCTCAAGCCCATTGCCTAAAGCATTTGCTGTTCACCTTCAAGACAAGTTCCCCACCACCTTACACTATAGGAGCGAGTCTTGCCTTCTGGCTGCCCACCGTGTGGGACCTATTTTGGGCATAGCATCCACACCTTGGTAGCACCTGCAAAGTTCAGGCTGAACCCAGAAACGGATTCCCTGGATGCTGCCACTGGCGCAATGGTCTTTACTAATGGAAAAGTGACCTCTTGCTTGAAGAGGTGTTTAAAAATGCTTTTCTACTCTTTTAAGACAACCGGGGAAATATTTGTCTGTTCTTAGCATTACCGATGACCAAGAACAGTCTCTCTGGGGGGATTGCAGGGGGGAGGCTGGACGTTTCTCCAAGATTACATCAGTAGATATGCTGATGTTACTGTCTAGGAATCTAAAATACAAATGTTCTCCCACCTCCTTTTTAAAAATATCCATCCAGCCCAATATGATTCTTGAAATCTAGCTTGCAAAGGAGAAGAGACCAGGTACTGCTGTAACCAAGTGTGCTCTAAGAACAAGAGGACAGCTCTCTTTGTCCACCTGAGAAGTGTTTGGATTTATTTATATAGTCCAGAGATGCTGGGAGCTGCAGTAGCCATCGGAGTGAGCCTCCTTCTGGCGCCGGCGCCTTTTCCCTCCTCTGTTTTTCATAAAACCTGGATTGCCCATTCCACACTTGGCTTTGTTTGCCTGCCATCACGCAAGTTAATTGGTTGCTCCCTCGTGGCCTGATCTAATTGCCATACGAATAAAGTTATTTTGAACAGTTGTCCATGAGTTCATCTCTGGAAAGCTTTGGACACAGCTGTTACTGCCTCCTCCTTTTTTTAAAAAAAAGTGTCCTTTTTCGATCCATATATATATATATATATATATATAGAGAGAGAGAGAGAGAGAGAGAGAGAGAGAGAGAAACACCAAGATCTTGTTCACCAGTTGCATAGTGCACAAAATTATACCAGCATAGTTGTTATTGGTGGTCATTGTTGTACAATTGATTGTAAGGTACCATGAGTGTTACATCTATGCACACTCCTGGTGTGCCGAAATCCATCCGGTTCCTCACCAGCTGCAAAATATTGTCCTTACAGAGATTCCCAGGCAACTCAGCCAATTGCACAACGGTTGAGCAACCCTGAATAGGCTAGCATCCTTGTGCAACCTCCAAAGAAGTTCAACCACTGGTGCTATGGAATTTGCACCAGGGTAAAGATCTGGGGTCACCATAAGTCAGCTGGCAACCTGTTGTATACACATACAAAGGGAGTAAAGTAAGTTATTCCCTGGATTCAGATGCTCAGACTCTGTAATTTCTTCATTGCATTTTGGCAGAGTTTGCAAGAGTTCTGGTGGAGGATCTGGTTAGTGCCAAAACAGGACCAGATTTCCAAAGGCCCCATTGCAACCATTGCTCCAGGCCCCTCGCAAGGTAAGAACCCAGTGTTGAAGGGAAGAAATGGGCTAAATCCTGTTGTTGGCCCTGACTGAAGTAGACTCAGTGGATCAATTAGATTTACCTAGGTATTGACTTACCATTCAACAATTGCTTGGTAACTGGGAGCTGGGAGTAACCATCAGAATGCCAGCCATTATTTGATGCTGCCTCTTCTACCCCATTCACTCCCATGTTGCTGATATCACACTGTTTTTTGCTCATCGCAGGAGGTTCAGACAAAAGCTAACTGCTGCAGCATCTCAGAGTTTGTGTGTTCATCCTCAGTAATAACTTTTTGCCACCTTGATCACACTCTGATGTTGTTTGGTACTGGTTTTCACCTGTGAAATATTGGAGGGCATGTGCTTCAGTGCAAGGCTTGCAGAAACAGAATGGATAATTCATGAAAAAAGAAATGTTTATAGATGGGTATGATTTGCATGATTTATTCAAAACGCAGCCTTGGGGTTCACTGGAGCGGAGATCCTAGTCTCTGTATCCTTCCCTCCCTGTCTTTCTTCTCATCAAATATATGGCCCAGAGCACAACTAGACTGCCACCAAATGTGGTCAATAGTGTCTACAAATCCCTGGAGGGGGGCAAGTCTGTTGGGGGCAACTGGCCACAAATGCTGAAGACAGCATTCCTGGACTACCAGATTCTGGGAACCCATCCTTGTGGTTGCCATTCCCCTTCACGCTCTGCTTGTGAGCTTCCAGACACAACCTTGTTTTTAGAAGCAACATCTTGGGTCGAACTTGGAGAGGTTCAGTAGAGTTGAGAAGTCCGTCGATTGCTGTGAGAGCTAAATCGAGCCTCCTTGTCCAGAGGCAGCACTCCTTGGTGTTATCGATCCTGGGATAAAGTGAAGATGAGGGTCATTGAGTCAGTGACCTCCTTGAGGGATTCTTGGATGACCACCATTGCAATAGGATACTGGATAAGACCAGAGCTTGATGCAAATCTCCTATAAAAGTGTATTGCAGCAGAAACAAGGCTTAATGACAAACTACTGTTAACTGGCACACAGTTTCATGGACTCAAGCCATGTTTTTCTGCAAGGAATAATTTCTCCACAATACTTCAAAAAATGGCAAGAATCCTGCAGAGAAGCAGGGAGACAAGTACAGTCGGCTCTCCACTTTTGTGGCTTTGACATTTGCAGATTTGGTCCCTTGCAGGTTCGATTATTGTGTTCTTTCTAGGAATCTCTAGGTCCTCCAGGGAAATCCTGCTGGAAACTGACTGTAGAATTGCAGTGGAGGACCTAGAGATTGCTAGATAAAACTCTTCTTTAGGTCCTCCAGCATGATTCCTTTGGCAGATGTTGATCACAGAGTTGCACTGGAGAACCTAGTGATTCCTAGACAAGTGTTTGCTATAAAAATAGGTGTTTTTTTTTTTAAAAAAATGCCTTCCCTCCACTTCCATACAATATGGGTGCCCCTAACCCCAGAAAATGTAGAAAGCTTACTGTACTACAGTTATTTGTCCTTGTGTGTGAGAACAAACTGTCCAAGGCTTCATATCCCTATTGTGACCCTTGCCTCTTTGGCTGACGGTTCCTTGTCGTCCTGTTATGTTTGGTCCCCTTCCCATGGGAGAAAGCAGAGGAGCATTTTCTCAGCGATCGGAAGAGACAGACATGTCATATGAACAGATAAAGAAAACCAGGAAGGACTGCAGCCTTGTCCATGACTTATGGAAAGGTTGCACCATCCAGCTTGTAATAGCCAAACATCAGCCACAAACCACAAGCCATGCATGTCATTGGTGCCCATCCTCTTCTGTTCCCACATGTTTCCAGGACTGAGAAGAGAGTAAGACCAGAACGTGACAAATCTTCAGAGGAAGTGTGGATGTTGAATTATGGCCAACCACAAACCTCACCCTTGCCCACATCCCATCCACTCCTCTCCTAATGCATACACATACACTACATATTGTAATACTTGTCCATCTGGTGCTATCCATCAAGGTCTAATGGACTGTTAACAGCAGAGCAGGTATGGCTTGATCTTAATTTTATACTGTTTTAACTAGTTCTGTGGGTTTATCAAACATTTAGCACTGAAAGCCGCCTTTATTTCACCATCCATGATTTGAAAACACACACACACACATACATATATATATATATATTCCAAAAAAACAAAGCTCGATTTTGCTATTTTATATAAGGGACACAATTTTAGTATGCCATTGTCTTTAATAGGTCCTAATCGGAGTAGGCGGGACATAAATAATAGTAATAATAATAATAATAATAATAGAGCATCCACAGAATTTGGTATCCTTGGAAGTCCTGGAACCAAATCTTAGTAGTTAACAAGATTCCACTGTCACTTTTCCTTTCCCTCCTGCTTGCCTCTCGTCTGTTTAAGATCATGATGTTGATGATGATGATTTTGCATTCATTGCAAAGGGATTTGGTCTAGCATTAAAAACCAGCTTGCCCATTTTAAACAGAGTATTTCTCCAACGTCCATCTATCCAGTTGCTTCCTTGTTTGCGGACAACAGTGCCGCCTGATGGCCACCGCCAAGACCTGCATCTCCTTCCAGACCTCTCCTTGACCTGTGCCAATGCTTGGCCCATTCTCTGGAATGTCTCTGCTCTGTTCCAGGGTGTGTATGTGTGTGTATGTGTGTGTTTTCCAGCCTGGCCCTCTCACCATACGCACAAGAACCCGCCACCTGATATTTCCTGCCGGCTGTGTGCGTGTCAGACCCATTAGTGG
>NC_056529.1:38887370-38899531 GCF_019175285.1 Sceloporus undulatus | reverse complement strand
CGTGAAATTGGGATCATAACAGGCAGCGACATGTGCTTGGCCTGGATTGAAAGAAGTGGGTGGTGGTTCGCTTGGCGTCCCAAAAAAAAGCAGGAGCGTGGGCACAATCCAAGCCACTTAAGGAGGATGTACAATGGGACCAGGGAAGGCAGGGGAGAGAAAGTGGGTAGAGCGAGACAAAACCTACAAGCAGAAGCCAGGGAAGGATGCTTTTTGGAACTACAGCTCCCGAAATCCATAGCCAGAATGGTACATGGGCTTGTTGGGACATTCAGGAAGGTGTAGTCCAATTTCTACTTTCTCTCAAGGTTTGTTCACAAAGGCCTCCTCATTTCGTCCTACATTTATGTGCGCTTTGAAGCAAGTGATACCTGTTCTTAAAATCTGAAAGGGGAAAAAAGTGAATTGGTGTATTCCAGGAAACGATATCCCTGCGTTTGCACGACCTGAGCAAGATGTTGAGGGTGAGGGATCTCTACTTTAACTGCCATGGCTCAAAGCTATGGAAATCTGGGATTTGTAGTTTGGTGAGACATTTAGCCTTCTCTGTTAGAGAGCTCTGGCATCACAACAAACTGCCATTACCACAATCCCATAGCACTGAGCCATGGCAGTTAAAGTGGTGTCAAACTGCATTATTTCTGCAGTGCGGATGCAGCCTCGGTGGCACAAAGTGACTTAACTTGTAATGTCAGGACCAGTGCACCAGCCGACATGTCGCATTTCATAGCTTCCCTCTGAAGTCTGTGACCTTTGCTTCCTAAACTTAGGAGACACTCAGAGATTGTAACCAAGGACTTCAGTCTGGGGTTAAATTATTGCCGAAGTATAGCAAAGGTGAGTGAAGGATGGTCTCCAGCCATCTCTCATCTTTCAGAAACCATCATATTTATTTCTATTTCAATCTGGAAGATGGCTTTTCAAACTTGGGCTTTACTATTTAATTTTATTTACTTAAAAGAAAAACGAGGTAGAGGCAAATATCAAGGTGCAGAGGGCTTTGCTTTCGGATGAAAAGAAGAAGCAGGATTGCATTACTTTCCACACAGTATGAGACTTGGCACCGCCAGATTTATGGGCCGACTCTTGGAGAAGTGATGGATTGATGGTGGTGATTTTTATTAGAATGGGAGGGAAGGGCATTGGGCAAATGATAATAAAACAACCCCATAAATCAGGAATAAAAGGGGATGCTTAGAGAGCGCAAAGCATTTTGACTCCTCACTAGAGCAAATAAAACTGCGGAATGAAAATTAAGGGGGCATTCACACTCATTTTTCTGTCCCAAGGAGATGCAGATCACTGTGTTGGTGCATATTAGATTTGTTGTTCCCGTTACATTTTTTGGTTCACGAATATCTTCGAGTCATTTTAACCCATGTGCTACTCACACGTACCATCATTTTGGGTTAAAATGGAGCCCCCCTTCCTTTAATGATACAGAGCAATCCAAATAAATTCCAAATCATATTCACACTGCAGATGATGCAGATCGATGTGGACCTTTCAGGAAAACTCAGAAAAAAACCCAGTATCAAATATCCCTGGTTAAGTGGGGGGGGGGGGTTTTCCAGTCCCCCCACCCCCACAAAAGTGCATTGAGTGCATTTGGGATGTGTGTGAATGCCAATTCTTCAACCAAGATTCATCCTGGATTATTTTTATAGTGTGACTGGGGCCTAACATTAACAAAAAGAGAGAAGGGGAATTAGCAAGACATTGGTGTGATCCCAAAAGGTGGCTTTGTAGCCTGTGACGCTGCAGCTGACTTCCCAGACTGCCCATTCCTGGGTAAGAAAAGAGAGGAAGAAGTAGGAGAACTAGTGTAAGGGAAGTTATGCATGTGTAAGACGCTCACAGGTTTCTGGCCATGATCTTTCTCTCCATTCCAAACTGATGTGGTTCAAGTGCTGGTCGATCTTGGATAGCGTCTTTAAAATTCAGTCTAAAACTCGGAGCAGATTCGCCATGGTTGCTGACACTGGAGCCACTCCTAAAAGGCAGTTTCATTCCACAATGGCGCATGCAAGGAGAACTCTCTGGTGCTGGCTTGGGACAAATCGAAAGGGCTATATGAAATGCGGCGATGTAATAAATGGCGACGTGGACCCAAGATAGTAGACAGGGGAGCCCAAGGTTGTAAATCTGAAAAATTAACACGCAAGGAAAGGCAGAAAGGAGCAATATGTTTTGGTAATCATTTTGAACCGCTGACCCATCCTGCCGCAGTTCAGAAATCGCCGGCATTAGGCGCCTGTCATTCAAGCCATGATTAACACGTTACCGAATTTCTCCGGCCGTTTAATAAAAGCTGGACGGGACATGGCAGTAATTGCTTCCAAATGGCTGGGCTCAGTCTGGCAAGCCTAGGGATGGCAATGGATTTGGGGGAGAGGGAACAGGGGGCAAGACGCCATCCTCTTCACCCGACAAAGATCTCTCCGCAATCCCGGCTGCTGAGTCTGAAGGAACGTGCTGGAAAAACGCAGACATTGGAGCACTCCAGAAAGATTAGGGGCTTTAAGGCTGGTATGTTATCTCACCCCAAGATCTCCCCCCCAAAACCCTCAAGGGCTCAGGCCACTCAGGATAGGCTTGACAGCTGAAAGCCCTTCCACAAAAATATACTTCTAGCTTCCTGGTTCAAAGCAAATGGTTGCAAAGACCATAGAGGAAGGCAGAGACCATAATGAGACTTCTTCATCATCTTCTTATTTCGTATATATGTTTATTATCTAACAACATCAGTATTAAAAGCGATGTGTATCCGCACATTCTTCCCTACATCAACAATATTAGCAAAACAATCACATTGACCAAAAGAAGACAACACTGAATGAAATAACATATTAACCAAAACATATGTACCGTTTTTACTGAATTGAATTGAACCATCTTTCCCTAGTCATGGGTCTTTGGTGCAAGGCCAGAAACGGGGCAATGGTACATCTTCTTTTGGCAACTTTTGTGACTTTCCTTGTCTAAGAAGTAGCAATATTTTTAAAAAAGGTGTGTATGGTTCATCTGGGAAGATGGAGCTCCTATCGATTTCCTCTTCAACTCTTGACCTGACCGTGAACATCTCTCTCCGGAGAGCCATCCCAGAACAGAGGAAACCTTGCTTCCTCTGGTTCATTTGTCTTTGATGCTCTTGGGAAGCAAATGGGTTCCTCTCTTCCCTCCTCCTTCACTGCTGGGTTGCCTTGTTGTGCAGGGAAGGCAAAAATGGATCCTTTTGCGCCTTTTGTTGAATTAGCTGGAACGCTGCATCATATTAAACCATGGCTAGAATCTTGTTGGGAACCTGGCACAGGTGTAAGTTGTGTTCTGCATGTGCAGAAGGGTTGTCGGTTGTGGGTCATCCCAGATATTTCTGGCATTTCCAAAATGACAGTTTTGGCTTTCCCAGGCCAAAATTGGAGACTTAGGGCAACCCTTGATGTTGCATTGTGCATTCCTCGCTAAGGGATCCAGTGCCAAATGCACCCATTTCAATGGTCTTTTCCATGGCCTCCCTGCAAACTGAGCTGAGTATAGTCAGTGCAAGTCTGAACAACAGGGAAATAACCCTGTTTCCAAACCAGGTTACTTCGTAGTGTGAATGAGCCCTAAGCCACACTAAAACAACATGGGATCTCTCTCACTGGCTGCAACCCCAGATCTCCTCAAGGTAGCATAAATATCTCATGTGACAATATGCCACACCAGCACAATGCAATCCCCAGGCAGAAAGCAACAATGCTAAACATGAGCCAAACTCTGGCCAACCTTCTTGTGACACTAATGACTTTCCGACCAGACTCTTCTTCTTGATTTTTCTCCAACTTCAAAGCCATCTTCTGGAGAATGATCACCTGGGCTTAGCTATTAATCTTCATCTGCAACACCCACCTTCTCCCACCTGGACAGGAGATTGTTAAATGCTGGCTTGGGTGTGTTTTCAACATTATTCTGTAAGTCCAAGTGGATCTGGGAAATCTCCTCTCAAGTCTAAGAGAGACAGAGAGAGACAGAGAGAGATGGAGAGAGGTGGAATGATGACCGTAAACTGGAAGCTGCATCCCTTCCTCGGTGTGTGAGAGATGAGGTCCAGAAAACCTGCCATCGAACAATATTTCTTATTTATTTATGATATCATTAGTTTGCTCAATAAGAGAGATTCTCGGGGCACATTATAATAGATGCAAGTGCATGTTTGACTGGCCAATTCTGGGTGCCACTTTTTAAAGAAAAAATGATGATTTTGTTTTTGGGTTGCCCTCTTAGAGTTAGTGATCACGTGCAAAAGAAAACAAGCTAGCTGCATCTTCAGGTATTTAACAATGACTATCGGGGTTCAATTGACCGCTTGGCCATGGAAACCCACTGGGTGACCATGGTCAAGTCACACTTTCTCAGCTTCAGAGGAAGGCAAAGGCAAGCCACTTTTGAACGAATCTTGCTAAGAAAATCCCATGATAGGTTTGTCTATAGGTCGAAATGACTTCAAGACTCATGGCACCACAAGAAGAGCAATGTTTTAATTTGTAACCTGAGTTCAATTCCAAGTGTGCTCCTGCAGGATATAAATAAAGATGATGATTATTTTTTGTGGGTATTTGGGCTCTGCGGCCATGTTCTAGAAGAGTTTATTCCTGATGTTTTGTCTGCATCTGTGGCTGGCATTTTCAGAAATGCATTCTCTGAAAATGCTGGCGAAACATCAGGAATAAACTCTTCTAGAACATGGCCACCTAGCCCCCCAAACCCACAAAAAACTATGGATGCTGGCCATAAAAGCCTTTGACTTCACAAAGATGATGATGATGATGGTTGATAGTCTATCATTGTTTTTGTTGCTGTTGTCATCGTCATCCTATGAGTTTTCTTGCACTTTTAATACCAATATGAGTAGCCAGAGGTGCACGCCTTGCCCAAGCCCATTGTCCTTTCCTTATCTTTCAAGATTTACAGGGCAGCAGTAAGCACTTTTCCAGCTCTTTATTAATAACGATGCCATAAAAAATGTGTCAGCATTCCTTCAACCGAGGCTAGCAAAATCTTTCCTAATCCAAAGGCAAATCCACCCCTGTCCACCCTTAGAGGTAGACTTTATATTAGTATTATTTCCCTCCACTGCAGTCCTTTTATCACTTTTCCTTTGTTACCTTGGTGCTAGCATTCTTCCTCCAAAGTGTGAACTGAAGCAAGGTGATGGAGCGGACCTATAAATCTCTCTGCTGTAATCCACCCTTTTCTCCTGTTTTGGGGGAATGAAAGGAAAGGAAGGGCTCAAGTTCTCGGTGGCCTGAATGGACCCTGTTTTCTCTGAATTTGGAACTGAGCACTTGGCGATCCCTTGGGGCGGGAATGGAGGGGTGATACTGACATGTTTGCTGGCACTTATGGAGCAGTCATGAATGTATAAACTAGACTTTCACAACATTTTGGTATTTACGCTTATGAGTGTGGCACCATAGCCATGGTTGCAATGCCTCCCTATCTACTTGAAAAGCCAAAAGCCACATCAAATGATGGCTGCTGCTGCTACTGATGATGATGATGATTGTATTATTTATATCTCATCTTATTCCCCCAAAACTGGGACTCAGAGCAGGTTATTCTGCTAGTGACCATGATGCTCGGGATGAGGTTTCCAACTTTCCCATCATTGAACTGGTTGCAACAGGAGTCCTGCTAGACCACAGATCACTGATGGAATTGGGCTGGAAATGTCATCCTATCGCACCCAGATCACTTTCATTCAGACCTCCATCGACTGGTACACTTTCTGGCTGTTAAGGTAGCTTTGTGGAGTTGGGTTAGGATTCCTAACTATGAGTGCATTGGTATTGTAAAAAATTAAGCAGTTTGACCCCACTTTAACAGCTATGGCTCCATCTGAATCCTGGTATTTGTAGTTTTGTGAGACTCCAACACCCCTTGGCAGAGAAGGCTAGAAACCTTGTGAAACCACAAATCCCAGGATTCCATAGGATGGAACTACGTGATGGTGAATAACAATTGTTTCTGTTGTTGTGTGCCTTCAAGTCGTTTCCGACTTATGGCAAGCCATCATGGGTTTTCTTGGCAAGATTGTTCAGAGGTGGTTTGCCATTGCTTGAGGCTGTGAGCATGTAACCTTCCCAAAGGTCACCCATCCGGGTTTCCTGGCAGAGCAGGGAATCCAACCCTGGTCTACAGACTCGTAGTCCAACGCTCTAACCACTACACCATGTTGGCTCTACAACAACATTGCACTAGCCTTATAAGGATTATTATTATTATTATTATTATTATTATTATTATTATTATTATCCCCGCCTTCCTCCCAGTATAGGGACTCAAGGTGGCTAACAACATTTAAAAACCATACAAGTTTCAAACTTCTAAGGTTCCCTTCTCTCAGTCGTCTCTGCTCCAAACATCTCCATCTCACAGTTTTGAAAAATGAACACTGCCTCCCTTTTATCATAAGGGATTGCCCAGCCCTTTAAAGCCGGGATTTATAAACCGCGGTGAAAGGCCTTGTGACGGGCAAGGGTCTGCTTCTGAAATTGAACAAATTGTCATTTTACGGCCGCTGAGTGCCCAGAGCACCATAAATCTAGCAGTGTTTAAAGCATCTGTTGTTTCCCCAACTCCTAGGGAAGGAGGAGAAGAAAATGCCTGACATTTCCTGACATTGGACTATAAGGGAGACCCGGGGGAGCTCCTTGGAGCAGTTTTAAAAGCAATATTTATGGACCATCGCTGTGAATCAGGGCCCTAAAAGGGACAAGGAGGCCTGTTCTTCATTAAAGGTTTCGAAACTCTGCACTGAGGTTCTCCCTTGCGGAAAGTCAAAAGAAACTGAGTGAAAGAGAAATGGCTTAAGAGTTAAGCCAGCTCTCAGCCCCACCTTTTGCTTTTCCTTCTCTTTTTCTGTCTCCCATTCATTATTTCTCTCCCTGTGTTTCCTTCTCCTCTCCATGAATTTTCTCCTGCTTGGTATCTCTCTTATTATTCCTCCCTCTTTTCTAACTATGGGGTATATATATAAGGGAGTTCAATTGCTGCAGAGGGTTACCATATCTTCAGATAATCTCCAATTTCTTAGGAAAGCTCATCTTGGAAAGTGATGGTGATTTTAAAACAGAGGTTAGGTGGCACTTCTTGGGAGTGTTGCATTGGTGAATTATTGCATTGGGGTTGGATTGGATGGCTTTTTTTGGGGGGGGGTGTCTCTTCCCAGTCTATGATTCTATGGCCTCATTACCACTACATTTTAAACCGGTTCGCAAATCGGTTTGAACTGCTTTAAATGACCCTGGTTCACACTTGAACCGAATTGGAGAGTGGGTTGGGGGACCATGTGCTAAACCCATTTAACCCGCATCTTTTTGGTGCTGATTCTTTTCCGCGTCTTTTTGGATAAATCTATTCTGCACAAGTGTGAACCAGTTGCAGGTTGGAATCGATTTCTAGAGTTGAATTGAAGAATCAAATTCATGCATCGATTCAGTGTCAGTGTAAATGAGATGCAGATTGGAATCGATTTACTATGATGTAAAAAGGGGTCGCTGGGTGGGGAAGTGGGAATTAACAATCCTGTGCTGGGGAAAAGGATATTGACAAGCTGGAGAGCATCCAGAGGAAGGTGACCAAAATGTTGGATAGTCTGGAAACCCCAAGCCCTATGAGGAACGACTGAGGGAGCTGGGTAGGTTTAGTCTGGAGGAGAGAAGGTTAAGGGATGATATGATAGCCCTGTTTAAATACTTGAAGGGATGTCATGTCTGCTGCTCCAGAGAATAGGACCCAATGGAGCAATGGATGCAAGCTCCAGGGAAAGAGATTCTACCTTAACATTATTAGGAATGACCTCCTGATGGTAAGAGCTGTTCGACAGTGGAATACGCTGCTTTGGGGAGTGGTAGAGTCTTTTCCTTTGGTCTTCTTGCTTGGCAGAATAGGGTTTGACAGGACGACCCTTGAGGTCTCTTTCATCTTTAGGATTCTATTAGATGATGATGATGATGATGATGATGATGATGATGATGAGAATAAGGAGGAGGAGGAGGAGGAGGAGGAGGAGGAGAAGTCATCACAAAGTAGGACCAGAAATGTTAGTGAGGATTTAATAATGTGTTTCTGGGGCTGCCAGGCTTGGTACAACTTTTCAGCAACACATTAATTTAAAACATTGCAATGCAAAAGCAAAAGCCAGGAGTCTGAAAGTTGTCCAGAGCCGTTACTGGATAAAATCCCCTTGGAATTTAATTTAATCGAGTTTACAAATCATGCCGATGTGACCAGCGCTGGACCGGCCCCATTCCTGGATCAGCCATCAGAGTGACACTCTAAAAGCATCTCAAATGGACCCCTTAAACCCCGTTCTGAGCCCTCCGTAATCTTTTCCTCGGACACTTTCCTCGGCATTGTAAAAATAATAATAAAAATAACATCTGTTAGAAAAATCTACCAGCCAATAGCTGCGATTACGGATAAGAACTTATCGCCGAGAAATTAATTTTTAAAAAAATAAAGGACTTAAGAAATTGGCAATTTGAAAGAGGGACTTGTTCTGGGTCACGTGGGGCTCAGGAGTAACCCCCAAAGCATTGTCTCATCTGTCTACAATCTGGAGAGATTAAATGTGTTCAAAGCGACGTGCCAGTTATGCGGGAGGCAGGCAGAAGGAGTGAAGACAAAAGGGAAAAGAGGAGGAGGAGGAGGAGAAGAAAGGGCCCAAAAATTGTGGGGGTGGGAATCCTAGGAGGAGGAGGAGAAGAATGCAAAAGAGTGAATGCAAGAAGAAAGGGAGAGGAGAAAAGAAAAGAAAAGAAAGAGAGTGCAAGGGAAAAAGAGAAGGGAAAAGAAAGGATAAGAGGAAGGAGGCAAATGATGACTGGCGTCTCCCAATTTGGGCTGCATCTACACTGCAGAAATAATGCAGGCTCAATGCAATGTAAGTCTGGGATTTATCATTTTAGGAGATGGTCAGCCTTTCCTTGTGAGAGAGCCCTGGTGCCACAATACGCTGCGAATCCCAGGAGCCACGGCAGTTAAAGCAGTGTCAAACTGGATCATTTCTGCAATACAGATGCAGCCCAGGTCAGGACTGGTTTCTCAAGGGAGCCGGACTCTTTGCCCCCCCAAAATGGATGCCACAAGCAGGATAGCGCCTTTGGAGTTTAAAGTAACACCTGGAGCAGATTCACTGCCCCAGCAATGTGGAAGATGCTGACATGTTTTGACATGTTTTCAAATGCTTTTATCTTTGCATGGTTTTCATTGCTTTTATGGGTCCATCTCTCAGGAGCCTTTGTGGACTGGTAGGCGATATAGAAATATCGTAAATAAATAAATAGGTGCTCTTATAAACTATACCAGCGTGGCATGGTGGTTTGAGTGTTGGACTACAACTCTGGAGACCAAGATTCAATTTCTACCTCTGCCAGTCAGAAATGTCTCAAAGGCATTCAACAGCAACATCAGTGAATAAGAAGATGATGTTGATGCCATTTGGATTTTCTCCTCCAGGTGCTCAAAATACCTGTTCTAGTGGCCTTGGCTGGAAATGAAGCATGGCCAGGTTTACTTTTCTCATTTTTAAAAGGCAGACACTCACACGTGGATTTAGCTAAGTGCCCCTTAAGTGTCGCTGGCATGAAAAATGTTGCTTCGCCATTAACACTTATTTTTCCTCCAGCATGTCTGGAGTGTGCCATCTTTCAAAAAGCAAGAAAACCAGCCAAGAGCCTGCAAGCAGGGAGGTTAGAAGATCAAATCTTATTCGATATTTTTGCATATAGGGCACCGCGGGTTCCCCTTTTAAAAAGAAAAAAGAAAAGAAAAATCGGAGGTTGGAGAGAGCGATGAAGGAAGGAAGAAAGAAAGAAAGAAGGGTTTTAATTTTATCTGGAGTTTTTCCAACAATAAAATCTAATCCATCATCCTCTCTGCCCGACTTGGGCTTAATGAAAATTTAGAGGCTGTGACTGAAATGTAGAATTCAGTGGGGAGGCTATTAGGGAAGATATCTAGCAGCTCAGAGTAACCTGCCGGACCCACAGCTCCTTTCCAGAGAGAATTAGTGGGAAATGGACAGATTTCAATTTGGTACCTGAAGTCGCCGGATCACAGAAGGCAGAAACTGTAGGGCAGAATACGTCTCTGCTCCGCCACTAATAAAAGTCAGTGACTGGAATGATCAAGTATGGGATTTACATCTCTGCAAGTGGACTTACAGTCAAGAAATCAGAAAACTAAAAATGGGGAGGGCAGCCATGGACTTTATCACACGGGGAAAATTGGAAGATTAACCAAATATTAATCCGGGGGTCATCCAAGGTAGTTCACATAATTTTGCAAAAGATTTTCAAATGACGTCGCATGCAATGGAAGGCAATCCAAACGCAGTCCTGAGACATCCCAGGAATAGCTGAATTCGGAAAAATATTGAATTTATAAATCCTTTTCCACTGTGAATTCGCAGTCAGTTCACATTTGCGTTAGCATGAAATGCATCTCCAGTTCAGCCATGGGATTACCGTTGGCCGTGGGATCCTCCCTGCACATGCGCAAACACACTAGTCCGAAATCAAGAAAGCGTACATACTCATGTGATGATTTCATTTGCATTTGTACTGCTTTCTCTTTCGGATGGACGCTGTGTTCGTCTGTGCGTGTGATAAGCTACTATGTAATTTCTTGCCTTTTTGGATTGCCTCCTCCTTTCTACTTCTTTCAGGACAGTGATACATTCCTCCATGTGAAAAAGTCCTATGAAAGTACCAGAAAAGATCCTAAAATGCAAAGATATACAACTGAGCACAAAAGTTAGAATCGCCCAAGCCGTTGTATTCCTCGTCACCATTGTATGGATGTGAAAGCTTGACAGGTAAGAAAGAAGATAGGAAGAAGATCAACTCATTTGAGATATGGCGCTGGAGGAGAGTTCTGAGGATCCCATGGATGGCCAAGAAGGCAAACAAATAGGTCCTTGAACAGATCAAGCCTGAACTCTCACTGGAAGCCAAGATGACCAAACTGAGGCTATTGTATTTTGGCCACATCATGAGAAGGCACAGATCACTAGAAAAGACAATAATGCTAGGAAAGGTGGAAGGAAGAAAAAAGAGAGGAAGAACGCATGCTGGATGGATGGACTCTATTAAGGAGGTCACAGGTATGAATTTGCAGGAGCTCAGCGAGTCATTGTGCAAATGATTATCACACGCAATTGCTCAAATAAAGTGCTTTCAGAAATGCATTGTCGGTGAAATCGCAAAAGTAAAACAATGTGTATTAATGCTTCTTTGTGACCACTTTCATGGCGGGTTTTGTGCAAAGTCGCGGGAAATCGTTTCGCATAATTACGCGATTTTCCCGGGACATTCACGGGATAAACTCCTGATCACCTCCTTGGAGAAAAAGACACTCTAGGAAAGGGATCACAGATCACCCCAAGCATTTCCCATATGCGGCAATGAGTTATGTAAAACCCTAAAGTGTGTGTTAGACAACAAGGAAATATGGGAAACCCTCTTCAGACAATTCACAGAAAACCTTCTTGAAATGCCATCTCTCAATTCGCAGAGAGACATGATTTCTTAGGGCTGGGAGACTGAGGTGTGCATACTTTGAATGTGTTTTATTTCCCCCTTTTAAGGCAAGAGGAAACGTCCTGGGTTTGGGAACAGAGAGCAAGGCGTGTGTTAGAAAGCACTGATAATATTTCAGCTCCTTGATTGGCTCTTGGATGTTAAAGGGGATTTTACTTTATTTTGCTTTCCGCGGGAGGAGAGAGTGTTAGCAGATTTTTGATGGCCTTCCAACTTGTCTGGCCTTCATCTGCTTCTTACATCAAGGATTTTCGGAGAGCGAATAACCAAGGTGAGGAAACATCTCCTCCACCACCCTGTCATCTCTCTCCTGCGCTAAGCTCCCAATTTCGTTCAGGAAAATACAGGGGACGGAAGAAGCCATCTTATTAGAGCTTGGATGTAACTTCTCAAAATTAACTTGTTATTTACCGTCACGTTGGCTTTGAGTTATAGCATCATAGACTTGGGCCATCCAATCCAACCCATGGACCATCCAATGGGCCATCCAATCCAACCCATGGACC
Source organism: Sceloporus undulatus (assembly GCF_019175285.1). Classification (NCBI taxonomy): domain Eukaryota; kingdom Metazoa; phylum Chordata; class Lepidosauria; order Squamata; family Phrynosomatidae; genus Sceloporus; species Sceloporus undulatus. The sequence goes on along the minus strand of NC_056529.1, from coordinate 38,887,437 downwards.
ATCCAATGGGCCATCCAATCCAGCCCATGGAGCAACCAATGGGCATCCAATCCAACCCATGGACCAA
>NC_056529.1:38778548-38887360 GCF_019175285.1 Sceloporus undulatus | reverse complement strand
CCAATGGGCCATCCAATCCAACTCTTGGACCATCCAATGGGCCATCCAATCCAACTCTTGGACCATCCAATGGGCCATCCAATCCAGCCCATGGACCATCCAATGGGCCATCCAATCCAACCCCCATTCAATGGGAACTCCATCTAAAGAATCCCCATCAAATAGCTGCCTATTTTTTGGAGATGTCCAGAGAATACCCCACTATACTGTATCTCCAGGGAATAGGTTCCATTGACAAACCATTCTTACCATCAAGAAGTTCCTTCTAATGTCCAATCAAAATCTACCCTCCTGTAACAACCCCATTAAAACTGGCCCTACCTTCTGGAGTAGCAGAGAACAAACTCGTACCCTCCGTTCTGTGCCAGATATTTAGAGAGTGCAACCATGTCACCCCTCCTTCGTCTCCACCAAGATGAACATCTGCAGCTCCTTCAACCTTTCCTCCTATTTTTTCTTCTCCATGTAACTTATCGTCCTTGTTGCTCCTCTCTCAACCTGCTCCAACTTGTCTACATCCTTCTTTAAATGAGGCACCTGTTCTGGTGACCCTATGAATGAACATCCTCCAAGGAACCCTCTTATGAAAAGCCCTGTTCTGGTCTTGCCAACTCAAGCCTGTAACTTTTTTGGTTGAGTAACAGTTACTTATTAACTAGCTAGTTTTTTCCCCAACAATATATACAACAATACTTATTAAAACAAACACAAACAAAAAGAAAGAAAGAAAGAAAGAAACCGTCTAATCTCTAATTGAAATTAACTAGCTAGTTTTGTGGATAGCAAGAGGCAATTGAAGAGATGTTATTGAAGGAGATGATCACTGGAGGAAGCTGGAAAATTAGACTTTTTCCAATTTCTGACTTCAGCTTATGGAGTTCTGATACAAACTTTAATAAACCCTCCTGAATCTGAGCTGCAGGTGAATCAAAAATCTCAGACGTTGGTCTCAAATAAGGTTCTTGTTCTGCTATGATCAACTGAATGCCAATCACCCATTTTGAGCAACTTTACCCAATTGTCTCCATCAAATTGATCTCCAATTGGTAAAAGCAGCAGTCCATTTTGGAAAGACATCAATGGCAGATTGTGTCTTCAATTGGGGTGATGAATCTGCTATGGGTTTCATTTTGAGAAACTATGGCCCAGAACAGACGGGCCTTTGCGGCACCCTCGTCATGTGCGAGGGTTGCCTGGTGGGTGGAGTGCCCACACACCTGGCAACCCTTGTGTGTCATGGATGCGCCGCACAGCTACAGCGCATCCACCAGACGGGGTGCATAATGGTGATGTCACAGTTGTGCTGCTTCCAGACTGGCGCCACAAAAAGGAGCTGCTTCCAGGCGCAATTTGGTTGCTGCGGTGCTCCTGCGGAGCCAGGGAGGCGCCCCTTTTTGGCGCTCTGTATCGCGCCTATGAAAGGTGGAAAACTCCAAAATATGTAAAGCACCTTAGATAGTTCCTTTAAACTTCAGATTAGAACGTGGGATGAATTCACTGCCTCCATGGCATGGAAACCACCAGATATGACTTGGAATAAGCATAAGTGGAGTTTGGCTTGGTGACCTCTGACATGTTGAGACAGGATCCTGGGAATTTGAGCAAAAGTTCTCCAGTTCTCAGAGAACTGTCTCAAGTTTTTAGGGTTCTTGCATTGAGGATTCTGTCATTTGCTTGCCCATGAAAAAAATTATGACAGGGTTATGCTACCATCTAGTGCTTGCATGGGAAATGAATACTTACATTTCCATACATAGACATCCAGGTCGACATCCAGGGCAGTTAACATTATGCTAAGTTATTCAAAAAAAACAATGCCCTTACTGGTGAACACAGCTTTAGAATTAATTTTTCGGTGAGTCCGTTATTATTATTATTATTATTATTATTATTATTATTATTATTATTATTATTATATCCATAAAATTGCATATATAAAATGAAACAAACAATATACATTAAGTACACAATAAACACCATAAACAATATACAATAAACACAATGAATACTTACTTACATTTCCATACATAGACATCCAGGTCGACATCCAGAGCAATTATTATTGTGATACATTATACTGGCGATCACAGCCTTGGAATTAATTTTTGGGTGACTTCTGATGTGGCTTGATGTTTCAGTTGCCAGCCACAAGATGGTACTAATGGGACACTGAAGCACCATTCCTTGCTCAGCTGCGCATGAGATCTGAATATGGGAAGCTCCTCTAGATCAAGCCAACCCCTTGACTCCATGCGTCTGAGCATTGCCTGCATTGACTGCCAGAGACTCTACTCAGCCGTCCCTGGGTGCAGAAATCAAAATAAGAGGTCATCTCAGGGCTATGGAAGAAAGAAATGGATGGTTATCCAAATGGTCTTAGAAGCTTTCTTTTTCAGCTTTGGGTATAATCCAATTGCGATTCCCTTTCATTAAATGTTCTGAAGTCAAATCCTTTTGACTCGTCTAAGCAAAGATGTATTCTTATTAACTCTGAGCCATCATTACTGTAATAAGTAAATGAGGCATTAATGGAAAAAAAGGCAAGGAAGCAGGGAAACAGGTTTCCAGACTCATCAGAAATGATAGCAGGCAGTAATGATGTTGTCAAAGAGTAGGAGAAACAAATGAAAGAAATGCTTGAGTGGACCTCCATAACATAGAAGCCTCGATCCTTCATCCCCCCAATGTAGCATAAATGTTCAAATGTGAACCCATGCTATACTGAACTATGTACCATCCTCACCACAGTTACTGATAAGCCCCAAAAGTCACCCAATATGTCCATTACCTTGATCCGTAGGGAGAGGCGGGATATAAAATTATTATTATTATTATTATTATTATTCCATGGTTAGCAGCATGTTGCTTAGAGAAGTGTCTGGTTAGGCCCCCAGAGCCAGATATGAAATGATGACATCAATGCTGAGTTCCCCCAGGCTGCTGTGATCATTTTACATCTGGCTATGAAGACAGTCATTCATCAAAATGGAGATTGCAGCCAAGAAATCAGAAGACTAAGGAGTTTATCACATGAAGGAGATCGGGAGTTTATCCCATGAATATCCCAGAAAAATCGTGTAATTATGTGTAACGATTTCACATGACATTGCACAAAACCCGCCATTAAAGTGGTCACAAAGAAGCATCAACGCATATCATTTTTACTTTCAGGATTTCAGAGACAATGCATTTTTGATATCACTTTATTTGCACAACTGAGTGTGATAATCATTCGTGCAATTACTTGTGATTTTTGCTTTATTTGCTTTAACCTCTCTTTAATGCCAAAATTAGCCCCAGTGTGATAAACTCCTAAAACTTGGAAGGACAACTATGAAGAAACTAGACAAGTTCTAGTGTAAAGGTGTAGTCTTTGATAGTAAAATGTCAGGATTGTCCATGCCACTCCATTTCCATTCCTAGGTATGGTTGGGAAAGTCGGACAGGGAAGAAAGCAGATAGAAAGAGCATCAGCTCCTTTGAAATGTGGTGCTGGTGGAGAGTCTTACAGATAACATGGACAGCCATAAATAAAATTGTAGTTTCATAGAATCATAGAATCATAGAGTTGGAAGAGACCACAAGGGCCATCCAGTCCAACCCCATTCTGCCATGCATCAAAGCAAAAGACTTCTCTGCAAGAGAACTCTAGATGGATCCAGACTCAAATCAAGACATTGTGGGAATCAGGGTATACAGCAGTCCCTCATAGGGCTTCATCTCTGGACCTTTTCCCATCTTGATCCCTGCTTTTCAATATCCTTCTTGAACTTTGGTGCCCAGAAATGGACACAGGATTCCAGGATTTGACGCTGGAGAAACGGAAACTGTGCTCATTCCACCTTCCCATTCCATTCCACCTTCCCATTTGGCAAGCATTCAGATATTCAAAGGTGGTCATCAGATCACCTCTCAATCTTCTCCAGGCTAACCATATGCAGTCAACTCAACTATTCTTCATAGCACTTGGTTTCCATACCACTCTCTTGGGGTCTCTTTCCCTGGCTGCATCTTGGTATATCATCTTAGAAGTCTAAGGACTGCTCCTTTCCATTCTCCTCTCCGTCAGCCCTGCCTTCCTTTTTCTTCTTCCTTTTCGTGCACCTGTGGAAGAGATGAAAGGAGTACTGCTCACTCCTCACCTGCTTCCCCAGCCAAGTCCCAGGTGTCTCCAGGTGCTCCATGAAAACTCTTAAATAAGGCCTGTCACTCAACACATTTGTCTCCATCCCTGGATTGCCAGGACTTGTTTGGAATTGGGCCTGGCACCGGGGAACATTTGCCAGTGTCATGAAGGGAAGCGAATAATGATTTATTCTGAAGCGAAGGACCCGGCTGGTTGCCAGCCAGTCGGGCATCCAAGCAAGCGTTATGAAAAGGGAGATTCTGGCAACGGCGTTCTGGCACGCTCCTCCGTCGGCCTGAAGTTAACTTGATGGTTTAAGAGACTTGCTTTGGAGGATCGACCCCACCTTGCAGAAAAACAAAACCTGGCGTGCCGCAGGCAGGGGAGCCCAAAGGGAAGCCGTTTTGTTTTTGGCAAGCGAGCCAACAACAACAACAAAAAAAATCAGAGGCAAATAAAGCAAATTTGCACGCAGCTTTCGATGCGGGGGAAAAGAATAATTCTACTTGGGGCGAAAAAGCAAGAAATCTGCACATGACATGGGAACTCCACCAAGGCTGCTAGACGTTGCCCAAGTCCTCTCCATGGATTTTGGGATTTGACAGGTCCTATCTATGCTTTTGCAGGCTTGGGATGATTTACTAACCATTATGCATTTGATTTATGCTTGGCTTTCCTTGCTGTCGCTCGGCGCACCTAACAAACTGGCATGAGCATGCGCAACTAGAATCACAAAACAGAAATAACCAAGATCCCACATTGGAGTGCCAGGAATACAACCCTCTGTGCATCTAGTTTTGTAAAGCTTCCCGAAAGAAGCTGTCAAGCCCCAGGGAGATATAATGCTCCCAGAGCCATGATCCATTCAGTTCCCAGGTCAACTCAGATTCAAGGGCCTGTCAAAATGAAATACAGTCAGACTTGGTTCCAAAGCAATGATTTGGCGATGTGAAGTGGGGTGGAGTAATAAAACCCAATGTAAAGCCAAAGTCACTTCAAATTTTTCAGTTGATTGATGCAATGTCCTTCTGAGAAAGACGAAAATGATTATAAAACAGTTGTCTGACATCCTGTTGGTGATATGCACCAGACCTTGCGCCGTTTTGGTTGCCCTCCTCTGGACACGCTCCAGCTTGGTGAATCCAAGGATTTAGCATTAGAGCTATCCAAAGTATCCAGCCTTGTCTTCGGAGTAGGTTCAGCACCTATAAAGTCTGGATGAGAACCCCAAGTGGGTTAACTCCCTCCCGCTGCTTTATCCAAGCATATTCTTAAGATAAAGAGATGAAGTTGTGATCCTCAGCTAACCAGTCATCTTGAGAATTTAAGTATGAGTAATTCAGAAATACATTCTCATAGCAACTGCGAAAAGGCAGAACTTAGCTGGGGTTTTTTTGGAGCGGAACCAGAACAAAATTCTGCTGTAATCTTATCCTCGAGTGAAACATTTCTCACTCTAACAGGCTCAAAATGGTGGCAGACGACACGTAAATTTGCTACATGATTAATTAATAAAAACCAATTCCCTCCACCATTCTTTAATAAAAACCAACTTCAGATCTCCTGATGTGCTCAAGGCAGATTTTTTCCCCCTTCTCCCATCAAGCAGACATTCGTGAAACAAGTTGGCCAAACATTCCCATTTGGGAATCTGCTTGAACTTAGAATCAAGATGGATGGAGTTATTAGGAGAGAATAGAGGCAAATGAAGACTTTAATTTCATCCAGATGTTCAGGGCCTTTTCTTGACAGATGTCAGCTCTGGAGGATGGCGACTGGGAATGCTCTGATGGAATCGATGGCTTCCATTCCTTCAGTCTTTTTCAGAACAGAATGGAAGTATCAAAGGGTGTGACTTTACATCTGAAACTCAGGAGAAAGATGCCTTTAAAAATCTGCCCAAAATAATACATGTTGCTAGTGCAAGAAACCCTGATGGGAAGAACCCTGGATTGATGAGAAGCATCACGGATTGGGATTTGTTCTGTGCAGACTCTCCGCAGGGTTTTCGTTTCTTATTTTGTACAGAGAACAGCATTTGGTGAGAATCTTGTGCCGAATAGGTCCCAAATTGTGAATAGTCTTCAAAAACTGTAGACTTTCTCAAAGCTGGAAGAAAATTGCTAAATTTACCGGTTGCCTTCCTCCAAGAAACTAATGAACAAAGAATGACATTCGTATTGTATGCTAGACTTAGGTCTAATCTGCACTGTAGAATTAATGCAATTTGACACAGCTTTAGCAACCAAATTCTGGGCTTTGCAGTTTTGGGAGATCTTGATCTTTTTCTGTCAGAGTGCTCTGGGGCCACAACAAACTACAAATCCCAGGATCCCATAGGATGGAGCCATGGTAGTTAAAGATATGTCAAACTGCATTAATTCTGCAGTGCAGTCTCAGCCTTTAAGTCACATAGCAGTAACATGAATGCAGCATTTGCTCACACAGGACAGGCAATCCTTGGATGCATCCGCACTGCAGTAATAATCCAGTTTGACACCACTTTAACTGCCGTGTCTCAATGCCATGGGATGCTGGGAACTGTAATTTTGGGGGACCTCTAGCCTTCTCTGTCTGAGAACTCTGGTGCCACAACCAACTAACATTCCCAGATTTCCATAGCATTGAGCTGTGGCAGTTAAAGTGGTGTCAACCTGGATGATTTCGACAGTGCAGACGCGACCCTTGTCTCTCCAAGAGGGATTTGCGGCTTCTCCTCTGCTTTCCTAAACAAGTCTTAGCTCAAAGATCTTCTCCTTTTGGGATGGACTGGCACAGAGGCGAAAGAGAAAGGTACTTTCTCCTCTTGTATGGAAACACTCTTTCAAACTGTCCACTTTGGCTGCCGAAATCCATGATTTGTTGCCTGTAAAAAAACCGCAATGATTAACTGTGGCTCAGCCTCCTGGCTTCATGTCTTATCATGTTTCATCTCCCAACAAAAGAACATTTAACCTCTTTAAAAGAGAGAGAGAGAGGGAAAAAAAGACGAAGAAGACTTCAAAGCCATGAGATCTTGGGTGAGCGGCCCTAAAAGAAGACAAATATTTAAGCAGGGTCTGTGCAGCATTAAACTCCCTCCACGGGCGAGGATTGATAGTCCTACCTTGGAGAGAAAGAAGAAGCCTTTGTGCCCCAGTATATTGTTTTATATACAAGTGATTCGTCTTTTTTACTTTCTCCATGCTGTCTATCCGCCAGATAGAACTGGGGTATCTCCCTCAACTCCTCGTCCCTCCAAAATCTGGCTTTCATGTGTTTCAATATAGAAGGTGCGACTTTCAGCAAGAGGGGGCAAGCTTATTGGATACGGATGCTTTTGGTGGATTTCTCAGGACTGAGCTCATCTTGGCATTTGGATCTCTGAGCCAAATTGACCCGCAGGCTAAGTCCACTGGGCCATGAAACCCAATGGGTGACTTTATTTATTATTTGGGCAAGTCACACTCTCTCGGCCTCTTTCGGCCATGGCAAACCCCTCTCTGAACAAATCTTGCCAACAAAACTCCATCCTTTTTTTTGCCCAAACCTTTCTGGCAAGTTATCCTGCAAGCGTTCCGTGCAATTCTCAGGTTGAAACATGTTGCACGTTTTCTTTTTGGCCATTATTATTGTTATTTTATTATAATAAACAATCACACAAACATCAAAAGAACAAGTCATACCTTTGTATCAGATGTTCTTCTTTTCTTTCTTCCACCATCTCCTTCCTTCATCCTTCTTCCCTCTTTAATCTTCCCTCTTCCCTTTTTCCTTCCATTCTTCTCCTCTCTCTTTTTAATAATCTTTGTTGCTGTTAAAAATAAATAAATAAAATATAATATCAGTTCTACGATACAGTCTTGTCCATCGTAAATCTTGCCATTTACATTTATTCTATTTTGCATCTGCTTATTGGATTACCCCAACACTAATATAAAAATAAAAATATGTACATTTTTAATACATCCTTACAGTCAATTCTGTCATTTCCAGTGTTTTCTTAACCTGTTATATTTTTCCACTTCTGTCGTTTACTTTTCGTATTTCTGCGAATCATCCGACTGAGTATTTGTTTTGCTATTTTCTTCCAATTCGTTGTCAATATCATTGATCTTTTATCATATATTAATATTCCAGATCTTATTCACACTCCTCCTCCTCCTCCTCTCTCTTTTATATTACTTTGTTTTGCCATTCTTTCCACTCCTCCATCTTCTCCTTCTCACCTACTCTGGACTTTTTAAAATTCACTGTTCCAAATTTTAATAATAATAATAATAATAATAATAATATTGGAGGATAATGTTAAATTTTAAATGTATAATGTATTTTACTGTTATTTTGCTTTTTTGTAACCCTCCTTGATCCGTAGGGAGAGGTGAGATATAAATATTATTATTATTATTATTATTATTATTATTATTATTATTTTATTTAATTTGGCCGTCTGGATGGTCTCCAGAAGCCCTGAGACACAGCAAAATGGCCCCTAGATGCACAACAGTTGCCCACCCTGGAATTCCCCAGAATGGATTGCGAAGCAATTCTTCCCGCAACAAGAGACAGCTTCGCAGCAGCCAAGCCAATGGGGATTGCGCTGGGCCCTCCGCTCTGTGCGCCGAGCCAAGTGGAATGTTTTTGATCATCCCTGATGACATTACTACACATTTTGGGATTGCGCTTAATTAAAAAAGATCTTTCGGCCCGACAGCAATTAAAATTGGCAGAGAGGGGAGCACCCCTCTCTTCCTCCCCGTCTCTCTCTTCCATCTTCCATCCGCACCCAGAGTTGAACAAGTAGTTGTAATAACTTCAGGCGCACATCTGCTCTTTCCACCAACTGGCACGGACTTCATGCTTTTCCTGTCTAGTGCACAGGATGTGTTCGCTGTGGGTGCCCGCTTCTGCTGCTGTTGTGCAAAACCATTCTGTGCACCAGTGTCTCGGGGGGGGGGGGGGGACATTTGCACTCATTTTTCTGTCCCAAGGAGATGCGGAAATGCATATCCAGCGCATTATGTTTTGGGTTCCCGAATCTCTCTGAGCCATTTTAACCCTTGTGTTACACACACGTGCCGTCGTTTCGGGAGCCTCCTCCATTCCCTCGAATGACACAGAGTGATCCAAATCAATTCGGAACCTTATTCACTCTGCCAAAGATGGGGACCTTTCATGGAAAAAACCCGGTATTGAATATCCTGTGTTAAGTGGGGGTTTTGGTAGCAAAAAGGAGTGCACTGAGTGCATTCAGATGTGCATTAACACCAAGGATTTAACCCGAATTCATCCTGGGATTATTTTGGTAGTGTGAATGGGGAGCCACACAATGCATGAGCTGCAATAAAACAAGATGCCTAGCCTGAAAATCCATCTTCTTGGGATCTGAAGTGCGCAGGCTAATTACAAGTTAACATGCGCCTCCGGCGTCTGCCTGGTCGTCTTGTTTGTGTAACTTTCCTCCCTTTCATCCTCTGTCAAAGATTCTAGTAAAAAAAAAAAAAAAGCAGGAGTAATTACTCAGTGCTTTCTTGGATCGCTTGGGTGGGAATCGCACAGCCGTCCAGGTGGTGTTTGACTGCAACTCCCAGCAGGCCTAGCCAACCAAACCAATGGCAGGGAATTATGGGAGGAGCAGTACAACCAGGTCCTCATCTCTATTGTAAAGGATTCCCAGTTCCCACTAGGTGAGACTTCCCTTGCTGAGGCCTCATTGAACAGGGCTGGTTTTCTAGTGCAGAATGAAAGCGGGTTGACACCACTTCAGCTGCCATGACTCTATCCTACATAATACTGGGATTTTTAGTTTGGAGAGACACCTGGGAACCACCGTAGTTCTCCAACAACCAACGGCCAAATGCCAAACCAAAGTGCAAATCCCAGGATTTCACTGTATGGAGCCATGACAGTTAAAGCAGTATTAAACTGCTTTATTTCTGCAGTGTGGAAGAGCAGTCAGTTGCCTGGAGAAAGGCCCAACTCCGATTGCAAATCTCAGCAAAATTCAGCCTTGTTGAAGCATATTCAGCACCTACTCATGCTGCCCACATGCGCACACACATCAAAAGCCATTCCTTGGGACATATTTATGGTGGGAAAAGATCCTCCACATCTGCAGGGAGGAAGGATCGCAAAATAAATACAAACAGGTGAAAAACCCCATCATCGTCCGGGGCTTTTATGAGCCGAAAGAGAATAAATAATAAAAACGCTGCTCTGAACGGCATTCGGAGTCAGTTAATTGTTTTATATAGGCCATGAAAAGAACCACCTGGGAATCAAAGCCAAGGGCACCTCTTTTATCAATGCGCCTTTTACGTTTGTGGATATTTTTTTCTTTCTTTCTCTTACTGACACTCTCTATGGGAACTTTGTGTCCTTGGTTTCTGGCATCAAAGGGATGGAAACCTCGGTCCTGTTTGCGCAAGCAACCGTTGGCTCTGTTGGCGGTGGCACACTCCCAAAAACATCCATCCGGTGAGGATGGTATCCACAGCAAATGTGTTTCATTGTGTGCAGCGTTTGCAGGTGCATCCATATTTGAATGTGCATGTGCCTTCAAGTTCCTTGTCACTTTGTGGCAAACCCATGTATTTCAGAAGGTTTTCTTAGTCAAGGAACACTCAGAGATGGTTTTTAATAAATAATAATAATAATAATAATAATAATAATAATAATAATTTATTTTTACACCATCATTCCATCTGGATCTAGGTGGCTTACAATCATGCTAATACATACAATACAAAATAAACCTCTACATCCCCTCCCTCCCTCTCCCACAACAAACAATACTGATATAATAATAATAATAATTAAAATACTATGCAATCATTAGAACCAACATTAAAACACATTAATGACCAGAGAACAAGACAACAGGATTACCTAGGGGACCAATAAAATGGTCTTTTGCCCATGTTCATGTATTTCAGAATAGCAAATGAAAGTCGTTGTAGTTATTGTGTACCTTCAGTCACATCAAGAGTATTCCTCCCTTATTTTTAATAACTGTTTTAATAATTGTTTAATAATTTAATTGTATTTTTATTGTTGACTTGGAGGGATTGGAAGGGTCTGGGACACAACAGTGATAAGTCGTTATCGTATTTTACCAATGCTTTTAAAGTTAGCCGCTTCGATCTGTTTGGAGAGGCAGGATATTATTATTATTATTATTATTATTATTATTATTATTATTATTATTATTATTATTATTATTATTATTATTCCCTATTAAATAATTGGGCTATAAGTCTGTGATAATTGTACGATAACTGTGTAGTGTGAAGGGGTCCCCCTTTTTTTGGTCTGAACACTAAAGGAGTTATCCAAGGTGCTCATATGCACCAAAATCCGGAGCAGATTCACATGCACAAACAAAGCTTATAAGTCAAACACGAGACACTTTAAAAAAAACGTATGTTACTATGGGCAATTTTTTAAAAAGAAAGAAAGATTAGCGACAGTCTCATAGATGCTAATAAATGTCAGAAATATCCCTTAATAGATACAATATCTGCGCCATACAGTGCTGAAGCCCTTTTCCCAACGTCTGGAGCATAAAACAGGGATAATATTGGCCGATATAACGCTCTGACAACCGATGGTGGCGATGCATTCTTAATGCTCCAATGAAGAAAAGGCTGCCGTTTGGGTTGGCCCACATTTTTCAGAAAAGTGATGGTTTTAAAACAAGATTCCAGCCAAAATGGCTCTTAATGGACAAGGGTTTGAGATGCATTGGATTGCGCCAGCATTCAGCTGCATATATCCCATTCGAATGGTGCCTCCCGGGTCAGTAGGGCACTCATTCCACCCCATATTTCAGGGATGAACTGCACACTATGCAATTCTGGGCATTTTGATACCCCCTTTAACTGCAATGGTGCTTTCCTACCCAATTCTGGGATCTGCAGTTTGACGGGGGTCCCAAGAGTGCCACAATTACAGACAATTACAGGTCGGCAAATCATCTTCGTAATCCAGCTACTTTTCTTCTTTCTTTCTCTCTCTTGCTTGCTACAAAATACCTGAGTGGCATTTGAGAAGGTCCATGCGCAGGCAAAGATGCAAGAGGTTGCCCAACAAGGAGGAAAGGGAAAGATGTTTGCTGGCAGACTTGAGCGAATGGCATCCAGCCAGTATATATACACACATACATATATATAATTCTCCTTTCTACCCCAAATGTTTCTTTAATGCTTTGATCTCACTCCTCTGGAATGTTTCTCAATGGGCTGGAAATTGTAGGAGTCAGATAATAATAGCCACTTAATGCTGTCTGATACACTACATAGATCTTCACATTCTAGTTAGCAGAAAACATGCGCTCAGGCTCCTGTCCGTCTTTTCCGCAGGTTGCGCTCAACCTGCAAAGCACTTCACTCTTCCCTTCCAAACTTGTGCAGTGTATTCTCCAACTCCCCCAACTTGGCAGGAGCAATCCCAATGAAACCTCTGTCGCTCCACTTTTTAAGATGCTTTTTCAGTGTCTCAGGCTGCATCCGCACTGCAGAAATAATCTGGGTTGACATCAGTTTAACTGCCATGGCTCAGTGCTATATAATTCTGGGATCTGTAGTTCTGTGAGACATTTAGCCTTCTTGATCAGAGAGCTCTGGTGTCACAACAAACTGCAATTCCTGGATTCCCTAGCACTGAGCCAGGGCAGTTAAAGCGGTGTCAACCTGGATTATTTCTCCAGTGCAGATGCAGCCTATGTTTAGCCTTGCTGCACTTAACCTGATGCCCACCTGCCAATAAAGTGGAAATTATCTCTGAATATTTGCGGGGGAAGAGCGGTTGCATTCATGCATCTCTGTTGTGGGAGAGCGGGTGAGAACCAGAGAGGTAACTTTCATGGCTCAGGTCCCAGGAGTTGCAGAGACAAAATTAATCAAGAGAAGAAGAAGAAAAAAGCTTGGACCATTTCCAACTGCAAAAGAGCCGAGTACATTTCGGTTCCCTGAGCCCCGGAGCAACTAGAGCTTTTGCGCTGATGAAGTGCACCAGCAAAGTGCAGGTGTTGGATAGACTGGGGTGCGGAGGGGAAAGACTGGGAAGGGTGCGGACAGCATTAGCAATTGTGGTCAATAAAGCCCAGAAGGCTTGAGGTGGCAATCCCCACCTGCTTTCACCCCCTTGCCAACAATTTGGGCGAAGGAGAAGCATCCCTGTGCCATTCAGTGAAAGGCATATAGCCAAGGAGTCCACTTGAAGATTTAATGCCTGGAGCAAAGCCACAGGGTTTTGAGATGTGTTCCAGCAAAGCAAAGCAGAAGTTCCCCTATGGTAGCACATGTTTTAATGGAAAAGGTCCCAGGTTCAATTCTTGGCAATTCCAGCTGAAGCTGGGGAAGATTTCTATCTGAAATCCTGGAGCATCCTTTGTCTCCTTTCTCCAACCCTTGGAATGCTTCTCTTGCTAAAACCAGAAGAATGGCCTGAAGGTTATCAGCAGTATCAATCTGAGTATAGTCTCTGAATCAAAGCTGAATGATGAGTCAACCTTTAGATCAATCCCACCGATTCAATGGGGCTGCTGTAGTTGGAACTATGAATAGCATTGCATGGCTGAAATAATGATAATAAATAATATTTTTGACCAAGTAATTTCTGACCAAGCACCATCGCAGTGTAGCCAAGATGGTGAAAATTATTAATGAAGGAAAATGCACAAGTTAGGAGAGGGCGCAACAGTTTGCTTTTGCCGGAGCAAGTTTCTGCCCTTGCCTCTCCTAGCGCCACTACTGAATTTATTGAGTGCAAACTTCTCTTGTACTTGGAGCACTTTGTACTTTGGGTTTTTTCTCTCCTCCTGTTTGGTTTGTAACATCTTGCTTGATGAAGAAGCCCATGGAGCTTTGAAAGCTTGCAACGAGTATATTGTGCATTTCGGTTGTCCAATAAAGGTATCACTGGCGGGTTTTTGTATGGATTTGTTAAACGGCCAACACAACTTGCTCGGCATGTTTTCTACTTTGAGCTCCGTTTGCAGCAAATGAAGTATGATGAGGACAAAAGGGGGGAATTGGGAGGAGGAGAGAAACTATGGGCCCAAACAGACAGGCCAAAATAAAGCTGCTTTGGGTCACTTTGGAGGTATGCTGTTTAAATGACATACACATCTTAAGAGGCAGAAGCTGCGCCAGAGCTACGCTGCAGTCCTTACTACTGGAGCATGGCTTTGGTGCAGCTTCTGGACTTTTTGGACGCATGCATAATTTAAACAGCATACCTCCATAGTGACCTGAAGCAGCTTTATTTTGGCCTGTCTGTTCGGGCCCTATATTGCCTTAATTTATCTAATAAATGAAACAACATTTTTTTTGAGGGGGGGGGGATGATTCATAGCATTGCAGGCCAACCCCTAGTATAGATAAAATCTGATGGCAAGATGGAAGAATCACAAACCATCTCCATGTGTTTTGGACTTCAGTTCCCAGAAGCCCCAACCAGCTTGGGCAACTGTCGGGAATTCTGGAAGCAGAAGTCCAGAATCTCTGGAGGGCCAAAGTTTGGCAAACACTGTTCCAAAGCATTTCTCCAATATTTCCTCGTGTGCCCAAATTCCTCCATTTGTTCCACGGGGCTCCAAATTTATTTCATTTTAGACGAGACGTTCAGCGTCGTCCCTCTCGTTGGCACCTTTCCAATCGGATCATTATTCCTCTTTTTGTTCCAGAAGTTTCTTTCGCCTCTCCCCCCATTTAGGATTCCTGATTCCAAGCGATGCTATGCAACGACCCAAGTGCTGACAGATGCCTGCAGGGAAAGGAAAGATAAAGATTATCTCCTCGGCCCCAATGGATCTTGTCCACTTATCGGCTTCTCGGCTTTAATTACTCGATGGCGAATCCGACGAGGTTGCGGCAAAAATGAAATAAGTCTCTTGGAACTGGCAACATAGTTGTGGGTTGGTTGGCTTTGTTATTGTTCGTTCTGCTGTTGCTTTTTCATAGCTTTTCCCCAACCCAAGCAAAGCCAAGAGGAAAATGCACACCCGAACACATCCAGATGTGTAGCGGAAGTGATTGTTAGAGTCATGTCAGTTTGGTTTAGGATCAGAAATGGATCTTTCCTCCCCAAATAAAAACAATCTTGCTGCTCCGCCCTCCCTGAAAGTTTCCTTCAGTTGCCAAAACTCAGGCTTCATATGTATGCTTAGTTACGTAAAACTTCAGCATGCAAACACAGAGTTGTGATCTCACTCCCACAAACTGTGCTTCAGTTCCTGCAACTTTCCATTGTGCAATGGAAAGTTGCACAAGTTGCACAAGTTGCACAAGTCCATGGGTGAGGACTTCATTCATCTTATCTGTATTATGGGGGTGTTTAAAATAAGCAGATTGCACCCCGAAATAAAAATTCTGCCCCTGAAACGGACTTTCTTTTCAGTCCCCAGATTTCTATCATTGCAGGAACTTAAAATGTCAGTTGAGCATCAAGAAATAGAGTCTAGGCATCCAAAGGAAAGGGAATGAGAACAGCGCAGCAAATAGAAGAGTTATAGAGGTGACCAGTTTTCAGTGCCAAGTGTTGCAAGCTCTATTTCAGACGAAAGAACTGGCAAAATCACCTCTGTGTATTCCTCACCTAAGACTCTTAGACAATAGCCTAATCCACACTGCAGAAATAATCCAGTTTGACACCACTTTAACTGCCCTGGCTCAATGCTAGGCAATTCTAGGAATTGTAGTATTGCGAGGCATTTAGCCTTCTCCATCAGACAGTTTTGGTGTCACAATCAATTGCAATTCTCAGGATGCCCTTGCACTGAGCCAGGGCAGTTAAAGGGATATCAAAGTGGATTATTTCTGCAATGCGGATTGGACCAATGTTTTGACTGAGAAGGCTCCTGCAAACTTGACTTTGGCCAGTAATGATAGGACCTGCTTCCATTGCCTACTCTCCAGGGCAAACCTCCACAATTGGGCACCCTCAATCTTCATTGGATCTTATATTTCCACAGTCCACACATCTGGAGTACATGAGACCCTCAAGACAAAGGTATGGCAAATACCAGGAGTCCAAGATGGGTGTTTGTACTGCAGTGAGACTTCAATCAAGTTACACCGAGTCCCCAAAGATAGATGGTTTATCACCTTCTTGTGTAGCTGAGGCCGTGCCAGTCTTGAGAATCTAATTCCGGCGTACCAAGGGATCATTTTGCCAATAAGTTCTCCAGCTGTGATTTAAGGGCTTGCCACAAAGTACCTGACAATTCGGGGAAATTGGGATTTTTATCTCATTACATTCATTGCCTGCTTCATTATGTGTTCATTACCTGTTCTTAATGGCTTTTGGGTTTAAGCTGTTGTTGCAGTTAGCAAAATTGCAGGTGGACTTTGGGCATTTTTTTTATGCAGTGTTCCAAGATGAATAGGTGCAAATGTTCCTCCAAAAACTGCAGTTGTGCTCTATATCACTGTACAAACAATATGGAGGAGAGTTGCACCAAAGTGTGCAAAATGCAAAACTCAGGGGTTCCATATCACCATACAAATAACATGGTGGAGAGTTGAACCTTATGGAGGTCTGAATGTTGCACAACCCAAATATTATGCAACTGAATAAGAAACTCAGACTGAAGTGTCATCCTTTGCTGGTTTTAATGTTGCACCATGTTTTGATGCACAGTTTTCAGGGAAGGCTGCATAGTTCTCAGAAGAAGCTGCATGGTCTCCAAAAAACCATAGTTTCCAGAAAATTGACTACTTTTCCATGGCGCTTTTTCCATGCTTCAACCACTTATGTGCAACAGCTTTTTATTCCTTCATGGATTCTTTGCCCATCTGATAATGTCATTGTGGGCAAGTGAGGGCAATTTAAATGAAAGGCCAAATGTCTCCCCATCTGTCCTCAAGAAGTGTTGAGAAAAAGCTGGGATGTGTTTGTGCAATGCCAAACGTATTTACAAAATACGAAGCCTCCGCGGACTCAATGAATCGTATTGTTCCTTCCCCAAAACAGACCAAATTTCTCCACTGCTTTGGAGAGGAGTCTTTTTAATGTCTTTGGTGCCCTCGCTTGTTCCCGAGTTTCTCTGAATTTGAGAAAAAGAGCCTTTCTGAACTCTAGAAAGAGAAATCGGAGTTATGTTTTCTCGGGGGGAAAGACTCAAGGCCTTGAAACTCTCTGCGATTCCTTTCGATGCCAAAAGCAAGATGGATATTTTTTTTAACAAGAGGCAGCACTTGTCCTTTTATAAGGCTTGAACTTCTTGGCAAAACCTGCCTTTAAAACCTTTTCCCGACAGCTCATCGCCTTTTATGAATTAATTGCAGAAGATGGTTTTTTGGTTTGGATCTCTGGGAGAGGATCCAGCCCACAATTTGCTCCAAAAGGAGACAGAAATGGAAGCGGAGGCCTTTGGGAGAGGGAAGGAGGTGAGGATGGGGAGGTTTTTTTGGGGGGAGGTATGAAATTCAAATGTTGGCTCTGAGCCTGACATCCAAATACACACACACATATATTCCATGTATTTTTTGTGCCTTTCCAGTCTCTTGCCTGTAGAAAGAGAAAGGCCAAGTTCAAAGCATCTTCTGATGTCACTTAAAAGGCCCAGTTTCAAATTGTCAGTTTATTCTTGATTTACTGGGCCGTTTGGATGGAGAGAAAAATAGAGTAGAAAAGAAAGACGGTTGTCATTGGTTTAAGGGGGCTGTTGGCAGAAGGGAGAGAAATGGGGTAGAATAACCACAGGATTAAACATTAACGCTGGCAGACTCCTTTGCCCTCTTGCCATGCTAAACAAAAGCCCGGCACCCTTGCCACTCCGAGGCTTAGCAAAATTTCATGTGTGAATCCAGCGGCCGTGTTTCTATGCGTTGGGCCCAAGATCGCTTTCAGTTGTGTCAACAGAAGCTTTGCTTCCAAGTCTTACAGAAACCCAGTTTCGCCCTGGGAAAACCACATGAAGGCATGGCTCCTCAGCCATACAGAAGGGAGGGCCTTCCTTATGATCTCCCCTCCCAGATTTTCAAATGGAAGTAATCCGAGTTAATCTTCCGCCCTGTTAAGGTTGCCGGTTCAAGAGCGACCCAGGATCTGAGGTTTTGGAGCCAAAATCTGGTCATGTCATCAAGGATTAGGCATTAATCAGGGGTAATTGCCATGTTTTGGGGGCACTTAGGTGATAACTGTGATTACTTTGTATAACTTTTCGAACTCTAGAGTGCCCTGCTTTGTCCTTGTGATGGATACCAGGGTACCATGCCACAGACTGTTCTTGCTTGATTTTTACTTTATAGCTGGAAGTGTGTTGGGATTGTTCTCCAGATCTCTCTCAGTTAACAGCGTTTCGGGTTTAAAATTAAAGACGAAAGCAATAGCGTCAGCATTGGAGGGCCTGAAAATGAGTAGCTGGCTCCGTGCAAATGTTCTGTGCTGATGGGGATTTATTCTTAATGATGGGGCATAAAGCCATTGTCAAAAATAATGGGCTGCATTTGGTAGAGACAGTATTTTCAGGTTTACCAGTGGGTCTGGGGCAGACATCACCTTTCAAAGCCCACAGTTGAATGCAAAGCTGTCTCTTGGGTAAGTTTCCAAAATTTTGGAGCCTGTGTACTTTACATGGGCTATAACATGGGGCAGATTGACTGCCCAATTGAGATGGAAAGTGGCATCTTGCTAATGGCTGTCCCATGTGCCTTTTAACCTGCAGTTCCGCATGGAAGTGAGCAAATGAAGCAGCACCATCTGTACCGCTTGCAACACAATGAGATGCCCACCTCCCTGTCTTTGGCTTTCCTGCCTTTCTGCTCTTTCCTGCCTTTGGTTTTCCATTCTGTCCAACACTAGACCCCCTCCGTCCTGCAAACCCACCCACCGAGGCAGCTTTTGAAACGCCTCAGCTAAAAATGTCCAGGGCTTGGTGTGTCTGCAAGTCCAAGTCTCTCCTCTTTATTAGTTTTTGCGGTGCAGTAATATTTCACCCAGCAAGACAGTCTGGCTGCATTTTATTGCATAGATTTTCTTTGGGGAAGGATGTTTTCTCGGCTGGAAACCAAACCTCCATGTATCTTTGGAACCCAGTTATTGGGAACTGGAAAATACACACACACACAGCATTGGTGTGTTGTTTTTTTGTTGGGACGAGGAAAAAAAATCCCACCTCCGAAATGGAAATTTGAAATGCTCCAGATGTCAAGGTAGTGTTGGAAAAATCCTATTTCCAGTCTGCATCAGTTTCATGTGGGTTCGGTCTTAACCTCATCGCATCCTGTTCCCAGAAGAATCTGCAGTTTTTTAAAATTTAAAAATACACACATGAAGACATGAATTCACATTTTGTATTATCGTCGTCGCTGTTGTTTTCTATCAACCCCAAATGTACATTTTGTATATGGTTTCCCCCAAAGGGTGGTTACTGGGTTTTAACTCCAGAGACATGCAAAAACTATGGGGGAAACAAATGTTCTCAAATCCGAACATTACTCTGTAAAGTACAGCTTAAATTCATTTGACTAAAAGTACAGATGGAACAACATTTTCTTGCCATCTCTGTATAAAATGTACAAAATTTCTAAGGAAGAATCCTTCTGTGCCAGCAAGCCAAAGTTCAAAATGTGTGCCAACTCCACTTCTGAAATCCTGAAATTATTACACGGTTCTGCTGTGTTGCTAGCATACTTCTTTCGATTGCTATCCCCTTTGACTCTGGAGAAGTTTCTCTTTTGGAATCTGTGACATGGAGGACTTCCCAAGAACTCATAAACCAGTGATTCCCAAACTCTGGTCTTCCAAGTGTTTGGGACTTCAGCTCCCAGAAGCTGAAGCCATCTTGGCCAACGGTGAAGGATTCTGGGAGCTGAAATTCAAAACACCTGGAAGACCAGAGTTTGGGGATCCCTGTCCTTTTGTTGTTATTAACTGCCCCTGGGTCGATCTCGATTCATTGCGACCCTATGGATCCTATGGATGAGACATCTTCAAGACAACATTGTCTTGCCATCTCTGTGTGAACGGTTCTGAAAACACCGAATTTCTTAGGAAGAATTCCTCTGTAGGGAAGTAGGTGAAAGCCACAGTCTGTTTTTGCCAAAAGGTAGGTGTTTGGGGAGCATGGTGACACCCCAAAAGGACGGTGACACCATGCTCCCCAAACACCTACCTTTTGGCAAAAACAGACTGTTGCTTTCCTTTTGGGGTGTCACTTGGTGCAGTCCGTACTTCCGAATCCCCCTTTTGATGCCTCTGCTCAAACAGAGTCTACTTATCTCCATCACCTCTCTTCCCCATGAGCAAAGGTCCTACAAGCAAAGAATTTGCACATTGCTCCTTTGGCACAACCCTTCCCACTCTTGAGGATGGAAAAAGTAAAGAGTAGCAATTCGTGCTGAAATGCTCCAGGTAGCATCTTCTGTGGATAGCCGCTTCGGTTCCTGTTTTCAATGGCTTTCCTTGGAATTCTCCCCTTTCTCCGAAAGGGGAAAAAGTTACCAAATGGAAGAACGGAGGAGATGCCATAGGTAGAAATGTGGTTCTGATTAACAAGATGGCTTCCTTTGTGGGTGGCAGTCTGGAACTTTCCATCCGTCCAGAACAGAAACCTTCCATTTTCCCCGATGAAAACCACAGCGGCCGATGTTGACTTAATAAGAGGGACGGCTTAATCTGTTTTGCGCTGTCCTTGTTTTTGTCAAAACCCCGAGTGTGAATTGAGATCAAAGAGGAAGAAATCACCTTCCAGACACAGACTGAGCTCTCTGATGAGAATGGACTGTTTCATTTCATTTCCTTAGGTCCTTCCCCCCCCCCCCCTTCTTCTTTAAATGTAGTGTGACTCTGGAGATTTTTGGGACTCTGGAGAAGATCCCATTAAACCCAGAGGCAAAAGCGGATGATGGTTCTGCCTGCAAGGTAACAACGCTCCTTATCATGGGGAGAATCTCTTGTTCTCGCATCCTCCCAACGTATCTGCAGGGCCAACGGTTTCCAGATGTCACTCCTGCTGCCGAATGAAGAAGGCTCTCTTTGTTTCTCTTTTAACACCGTCTTCAATTGTCTTGGCCAAGGGTGATTTCCAACAGGAACAGACAAACAATCCCCACCTCGCACACACTTTGCTTCTTCCCGTCTCACTTGGAAGCATGACTAAATCCAGCACTTTTTATTACCTGGCTCTGCAAAAACAGTGAGAGTTTCTGCACCGGTTTCCACCACGTCTTTGTATTTCAGGACTTTGTTTGGATGCAAAGATATGCATGGTTTTCCTGGGTGGAAAAGATGCTAAGGGGCAGACCAATGTTACTTTGCACAAAATGCACCCATTCAAGGGCAAGTATGCAAAGGGATCTTGGAGCACCTTTGAGACTGGGCAAAAGAAGTCATAGCAGAAGCTTTTGCAGACTTGGTCTACTTCTTCAGATTTCTCAGATTCAAGAGCTTAATATGACTAGTTTAAACAAAGGGTAGCTATGAAGGAACAAGATAAGATACTCAAGTGAAAAGATATATCAATAGATAACAAAATCGGAATCATCCAGGCCATTGTATTTCCAGATGCTAAAGCTGGATAGTGATGAAAGCTGAGAGTAAGAAAACTCATTTGAAATGTGATGCTGGAGGAGAATTCTACACACACCACAGATTGCTGAAAAGTAAAAATGAAATGCACAGATATAGGTTGGGTAACACTGGGCTGGATGTCAGTCCATGCAATAGGGATCTGGGAGCCTTTAGTGGATCAAAGGCTGAACACGAGCCAGCAATGTGTTGCGGGGGCTAGGAAAACCAATCCAATTCTAGCCTATATCAATGGAAGTGCAGTGTCTAGATCAGCGATGGCCAAACTCTGGCCCTCCAGGTGTTTTGGATTTCATCTCCCAGAAGCCCCAACCACCTTGGCCAATAGTCTGGGATTCTGGGAGCTGAAGTCCAAAACACCTGGAAGGCCAGAGTTTGGACATCACTGGTTTACATGTTTATTACACGAAGGAGATTGGGAGTTTATCCTGTGAATCTCCCAGAAAAATCGCGTAATTACGCAACATGATTTCACATGACCGCACAAAAATGGGACCACCTGACTTACTGGGCTGGGCCAGTTGCTGGGGGGGGGGGGGGAGCCCAGCTAGCTCTCCCTGGTGGTCCAGTGGCAGCATGGCCAGTATGACTGGGCAAGGCAGCGGACCCCTGATTGGTTGCAGCCCCGCCGCAGCACTTGGAGTCCATGTGTCATGTGGACTTCAACTCCCAGGAGCCCTGGGAGCGGAAGCACCGCGTCGTGGGACCCACCAGGCCACTTTGAAGCTGGGAGACTCCAACTCCCAGTCTCCTCAGCAAGGGCGGAAGTAGCTCTGATTGGTGGGCGGCGTGGGGGCTGTCGCCTGGTGATTGGCCAGAAAGCTGGGATGGTAGGACCCTCCCTGGCTTCCTGGCCACTCATTGGTTGGCAGGCCTATTTAGGCCCATGCTGTGCCGATTCACAGCGCCATTTTTCCCCAATCCAGGTCGGTGGATGTCAGATCCAGACCTCATGCTTTCAGGCCAACCCTCTTTCCACTTGTTTGCTGTATTCAATAAAGTTGTGGCCTTTTTCTTTCCAATTGGTCGTCCATTATGTTATTGGCACTCTCTCCCCCTCCTCAGCAACCCACCATTAAAGTAGTCACAAAGAAGCATTAACACATATTTTTTGCTTTTGCTGTGTGACTGTGGGCCTTTCCCAGGGTTCGGATCGTGGCCGGCCGCCGTGGATTTTGCCTTCTGAACTTGCCCGTTTCAAGCTCCCTGGACTCTGTTTTGAATCTCAGCATCCAAACCCTCTTTCGATGCAAATGGAGATGGCTAATTGAAGGAGACGCGGCCTCCGTCCATTTCATTGATTAGCGGAGGACTCTGGACTGTGTCTCTTTCATCCTTCCTGTCAATGGACAAGCCGTATTTTAACTTCTCTCCTAATTGGATTGTTTGGAAAGAGTTGTTTGCCAAGGAGCCGCAGAAAGAGGAATCCCTTTGATCACAAAGTAACTCCTTCCCCTTGGGACCTGTCTTTGCTCTGCTCTGGGTAGGAAACATGGCCTTAAAACACACACAGGCACACATACACACCCCTCATCAGATTGCAACCCACCGAGGGAGTCTTCTGCAGAGGTGAACCCAGCGCAGTAGCCACAGGGAAAGACATGCTTTCCCTCAAAGTTTCACATGCATGTATTTCTCACATGTATTTTGCAACATGGCCCCTGAATATATTTCCTGGCCTCAAACAGTGATATATTCAAGGAGTTATTTGCACTGTAAAAGTAATCCAAGATGAATCCAGGTTAAATTTTCATTGTTCACAAACATCCCCAATGCACCTGATTAAGTTTGGTGTGTGTGTGTGTGTGTGCCAAAAAGACCACTTAATTCAGGATTATCGATATCAGGTTATCCCTGAGTTTTTAAAACAGCTCCACATCATTGTTACTGTGAATAACCAATGCAAATAGACCCGAATAGACCTGGGATAAAATGCTGCATGCCAAAAAAGGGGGTCCGAATGCATTTACATCATCGGCTCCATCTTTATTCAAATGCTTGCACATGTGAGAGCAACTGAACTCACAGAGAGGCTGATCGATGTGGATCGATGCGGTTCCATGGTGTGAATAGCAAACCTGGAATGCGTGAGTGAGATGTTTCGCATCATTGTGCTAAAAAAATGATGTGTGAATATCTCCCAAGTCTTTTACTCCAAGTCTCAAGTCGAGTCTCAAGTCCTTGCAAGATACTCTTAAGTCACGTCTTGAGTCTCAAGTCTGGAAGCCAACGTTGACATGAAAAAAGGAGGTGGTGGAGGATTTCCGTACCTAGTAAAATCAAGGAGATGTGCACAAAGTTACATTTCAAAAAATTAAATCATCACAGGGAATGTATCAAGATCTGGATGGTCCTTGGGGTCTCTTCCAACTCTATGATTCTAGGTTCAGTGCCTTCAAGCTTCTGCTTGTCCACTGGAGGGTGCTGGTTACCCCTCTTTATCCAAAGCAGACTAAACTGCTGGAAAGCTACCCTTGGGTCCCTTGGCTCATCCATATTTCTTGGTCCTTGATGTGAATTATGCTACTATTTTCTATGGTTTGCATCCTGGGTTTGCATCAGTGGTATATGAAACCATGAACTGAAGTCAACAAGATCCGTTCTCAGTGGCAGCGCTTGGAGCCAGTGTGCCATACCTTTGACTCCTCCATTTGTCTACTGTCCAATTCCAACTCTGACTCCTTCATAGATGGCAAATGTATATCAATTGGCAAGGCAGCAAAATGATCACAGAAGGCATTTTATCACCACCACGTGAATCGTCAGGCTGCGTAGAGGGACAGAACGTAAAATATCGTTATATGATTGAAATTTCTAAGCACGAAAGCTTTCCTAAATTCCTGCCAAAGTAAATGTGCAACAAACTAGGCATTTCATGACTTTGACTCTACCCAGAATTGTTTCTGACGCCTGCTCAATGGCACGTGAAATCATGCGTTAAAGTCATCGATATCGGTTCAGCTAATAAAAGCAAAGGCCAGCAGATGAAAACGTGGGTAAATAGAATCAGCTTTGTTTGGACTCTGAGTGCATCTACAGTGCAGAGATAATGCAGTTTGACACCACTTTAACTATCATGGCTCCAAGGTTGACTCAGCCGTCCATCCTTTCGTCGGTCGGTAAAATGAGTCCCCAATTTGTTGGGGACAATTGGCTTACAGATTGTGAACTGCTTAGAGAGATAAGTTGTATAGAAATGTAAGTGCTATTGCTATTGCTATATCCTACAGAATCCTGGGATTTCTAGTTTTGCAAGGTCTTTAGCCTCCTCTGCCAAAGAGTGCCGCTGCCTCACCAAACTACAAATCCCAGGATTCTGTAAGATGGAGCCCTGACAGTTAAACTGGTGTCAAACTGGATTTATTTCTACAGTGCAGACGGACCCAAAGTCAACTCTGGCATCGACGAACTTTGGGAAAGTTCATAGGACTGGTGGAGATCGTGAGAAAACGTTTAGTCTACATCCCTGGAAACTGATACGTTTCTCTGCGGGAGAGGTGAGATAACAATATAATAATAATAATAATAACAACAACAACAACAACAACAACTTGAACTCCAGTTTTCTATTCCTTCCATTTTCCAGCTGCATACGTACACACAATGGTTTACTCACCAGGCTGAATTTTGCAATGTTTTCTTACTCCCCGTCCCTTCATTTATTATACCGCTTTGCCTGATGAAGAGCTCTGGAGAACTCTAAAGCTGGCATCACTTACATATCCTCTTTTGTAAACCTTTTGTGAAAGGCATCATGCATCTCTGATTCTTGTTTTTCCTTTTGGACCACATCGCTACTGAGTTCCCTACCGCTCCCTTGGAAAATGCACACAACTCTTACCTACGTTTCCTCCACAAACACAGACTCACCCTCCAATATCCTAAGCAATGAATCTTCCCCTTTCCTCAATTACACTCTTATCACTTGGGAGGCTTGGAAGCCCTAATTATATTCAAAACAGATAATTATATTAATGGGCTAATTAGCACTTTTGCTGATTGCGGCTGGAACAAAAAGGGAATGACACAAAAATGGGAATTGGTGGCTCCGGAGGGGATGGATGAGGAGAGGCAGCCAAAATGGAGGCACTGCACTTTTGCAGATGGTGCGCTTGTACCACCAGAGATGCATGATGCACAGAGTCTGGAATAAAATGCTCCTTTTTTTTGGCCTACAACTTTCAGAATCCCTCCAGCAATATGAGGGTCAACAGTCAAGCGAATGAGAAGGTCTCCTGTGGACAACATCTACATCTTGGATGGACAGCAAGGCATCCTATGGTGGTCGATGGAAACCTTTTGGTCGATCTGGAGTTCTCAAACTTTGGTCCTCCAGATGGTTTGGACTTTAAATTTCCAGATTCCATGACCTTTGGCCAAAATGGTTGGAGCTTCTGGGGGGTGAAGGCCAAAACAACAACAAGAATAACAACAACAACAATAGGATTGAATACATGGTTAAAATTATTAGTAGACCACAAGATGAACATGAGTCGACAGTGTGCTGCAGCATCTTTAAAAGCCAATATGATTCTAGGCTGCATCAGTAGGATTATAGTTTAGATTATAGTTTAGTATATCTAATCATAATAGTAGCACTTCATTCTCTTTTGGTCAGATCTGAACCAGAATATTATGTCCAGTTCTGGGCACCGCAATTCAAGAGGGATTGTGACTGAAATGGTGAAAGGCCTGGAAACCATTAGGTCTTATGAGAAATGGCTTATGGAGCTGGTATGTTTTGCCTGGAGAAGGGAAGGTTAAGAGGGGACATGATAGCCATGTTTAAATATTTGCAGGGATGTCATATTGAGGAGGGAGCAAGCTTGTTTTCTGCTGCTCCAGAAGATGAGATCCAGAGCAATGGATGCAAAGTTCAGGAAAAGAGATTCCACCTCAATATCAGGAGGAACTTCATGAAGGTAAGAGCTGTTTGACTGTAGAAGACGCTCCCTTGGCATCTGGTGGAATCTCCTTCTTTGGAGGCTTTTAAACAGATGCTGGATCTTTTTGGGATGCTTTGGTTGTGAGTCGAGGATGCTTTGGTTGAGAGTTCCTGCACGGCAGAACAGGGTCGGACTGCATGACCCTTGGGGTCTCTTCCAACTCTAGGATTCTATGAGCCTACGAACCGCCATCCTGTCGCCGAACGCCGTTTTTCTTTTTTGCGGCCTCCCATCCTTTCTCTTTTACATTTTCTTTTTTCAACTGATGCAGAAAGAAGGCAGGAGTATGCCAATGTAATAAGTCCATTGCGCTCCCAGACATGCGTGCGAGTGTGCATGCACACACTCACTCCTATTAAAACCCGGGTCTCTTTAATTAAAACCGACATTTGCAAGGGCTGATTGTGAATTGCCCGGCATGTGGCTATCATCAGGCTAATTGCTGTTTATTTACAACATGTTTCTCAGCTTTGATTTTAAAACTCTGCAGGAAAAAAGGAGGCATTTAATATATATATATATATAATTTTTTTTTTTACAAATTCCTTCCCAAGATGCAAGCGACTGCAAACCATAATTACGCTCCCCCCAAATATGGAACGGAGAAGAAGAAAAATCAGACGTGGAAATATTATTTCCCCGCATGCATGCGCTGCAAAACATCCCTCTCCTCATTGAACCTCTGAATCTTATGCTCAGATGTTGTTTGATCTTCTTTTAATTCCAGTTTGGGCTGGATGTCATAAAACCAGCAGAGACACATTTGGTTTTGATTTGCACTATCCTGCCCTATCCTGCAGGTTCAAGGCAGATGATGCATTAAATATTTTGGGGCACGTCAAGAAACAAGGCCAGGTTTTCCCTCCTTGCTCCCCTTGAAGTGGAAAATATGGACCTCCCCAGGATTTCTGTATACTTTGAGTTTACTTCCAGATGTCCTGTTTATTGATGGAACCGTAGAAGATTATTTGAGATGTAGGTGTTCAGAGGTCCCTCAACCTGAGCATAGTAGGGTTAAAAATGAGAAGGGATGTCATGATGAGGATGGAGCAAGCTTTTTTCCTGCTGCTCCAGAGACTAAGAGTAATGGCAGTTCATAGACTCATAGAACCATAGAGTTGGGGGAGACCCCAAGGGTCATCCAGTCCAACCCCCTTCTGCCATGCAGGAACTCTCACTCAAAGCATCCCCATTGACAGATGGATGAAAACTACAGGAAAAGAGGTTTCACCTCAACATTAAGGAGAAATGTTTAGCCTGGAGAAGAGGAGGTTAAGAGGAGGTTAATGATAGCCCTGTTTAAATACTTGAAGGGGTGTCATATTGAGGAGGGAGCAAGCTTGTTTTCTGCTGATCCAGAGAATAGGACCCAATGCAGCAATGGATGCAAGCTCCAGGAAAAGAGATTCCACCTCAACATTAGGAGGAACTTCTTGACAGTAAGGGCTGTTTGACAGTGGAACACACTCCCTTGGAATGTGATGGAGTCTCCTTCTTTGGAAGTCTTTAAACAGAGGCTGGAGGGCCATCGGTCAGGAGGGCTTGTGTTTTCCTGCCTGGCAGAATGAGGTTGGGCTGGATGGCCCCTTGGTGCCCCTTCCAACTGCAGAATCCTTTCAATAATCACATTTATTACATTTTAAACCACCAATGCCTTTTTAACCTATTTAGGGGGCGGCGCATGGGGTTGGAAAGGTCCTCCAGAGGCCACTGAATCTAACCCTTGGCTCAAAGAGGAGGAGGAAGAGGAGGAGGAGGAGGGATAGAAGGAGGAAGAAGAGGAGGAAGGGAAGAGAAAAAGGAGGAGGAAGAAGAGCAGCAGGAGGAGGTGGAGGTGGAGGAAGAAGAAAATAAAGAAGGAGGAGGAGGAGAAGGAAGAAGAAGAAGAAGAAGAGGAAAACTAGAAGGAGGAGGGATAGAAGAGGAAGAAGAGGAGGGAGGGAAGAGGAGGAGGAGGAAGATGATGATGATGAGGTAGAACAGAGGGAGGAAGGATAGGAGGAGGAAGAAGAGGAGGAGGAACAGAAGGAGGAAGGATAGGAGGAGGAAGAAGAGGAGGAGGAGAAGGAGGAGGAAGAAAAGGAGGAAGGAAGGATAGAAGGAGGAGGAGAAGAAGAGGAGGAGGAAGAAAGGGAGGAAGGAAAGAAGGAGGAAGGAGGGGGAGGAGGAGGAAAAGGAGGAAGGATAGAAGGAGGAAGAAGGAGGAAGAAGAAGAAAAGGAGGAAGAAGAAAAGGAGGAAGGATAGGAGGAAGAGGAGGAGGTGGAGAAGAAGAAAGGGGGGAGGAAAGAAGGAGGAGGAAGAAGAGGAGGAGGAGAGGAGGGGGCTCCCGCACCTGGCTGCCCTTCTGTCCTACTCCTCTAATAGATGCCAGTGAGGGGCGTGGCTCAGGGGCGTGGCGAGGGCGTGACTACCGCCTGTGGGGCGTGTCTAGGGCGTGGCTACATGACATGTGGGCGTGGCGAGGGCGTGGCCCAGGCTTTCGGAGCTGCTGGCGGCGCCGTCGGGGCAGCCTCGGCCTGAGCCTGCTCCTGGTCTCCTCCGGGGCAGTCGGCGGGGCTCCCGGCGGCGGATGGGATGTAGGCTCCGGGGCGAGTGCCAGGCGTCGGCGTGGGCGTGGCGGTGCCCGAGGGCGTCCCCGGCGGTGGTGCTGCTGCGGCCGGCGATGGGGGCCCTGCTGCTGGGCTCCTTCCTGCTGCTCTGCCTGGGAGGGAGCCCCGCCGTCGGGGGAGGCAGGCAGGGCCAGCCCCGGGGGGGCCTCCTGCTGCTGCTGCGGAGCCCGGCTTTGGCCGCCCCCCCGGAGCCCCTCCGGAGCCCCCTCCCCGTCGGAAGGAGAGAAGGCGAGGAGGAGGACAACGAGGAGGAGGAGGATGAAGGGGACGAAGAGGAGGGCGAGGAGGGACGGGGCCCCGAGGGAGGCAGCCCCTCCGCGGGGGCTTCGCCCGGGGTCAGCGGAGGCGTCGGGGCCAAGCGCTTCCCGCAGGCGCTGATCGTCGGGGTGAAGAAGGGCGGCACCCGGGCCCTGCTCGAGTTCCTCCGCCTCCACCCCGAAGTCCGGGCCCTCGGAGCAGAGCCCCACTTCTTCGACAGGCACTTCCCCAAAGGACTGCCCTGGTACAGGTACGGCCCCGAAGAGACCCCCAGGGAACCCCGCCACCCTCCCCTTCCCCTCTTCCTCCTCCTTCGCTCCTCCTCCTTTTCCTCCTCCTCCTCCTCCTTCTCCTTGTTCTTCATCTCCTTTTCTCCTCCTTGTTTCCCTGCTAGGAACTTCCTGACAGTAAGGGCTGTTCGACAGTGGAAGACTCTCCTTCCTCGGGGATTATAGTGGAGTCTCCTTCCTTGGAGGTCTTCAAACAGAGGCTGGATGGCTATCTGTCGGGGGTGCTTTGATTGTGATTTCCTGCATGGCAGAATGGGGTTGGACTGGATCAGGGCCCTTGGGGTCTCTTCCAGCCCAATGATTCTGTGATTTCCTCTCCTCCTTTCCCTTCTTTTGCCTTCTCTTCTCTCTCCATCTCCTTCTTTTCTTTCTCCTCCTCCTCCATCCCTCTTTCCTTCCTGGGGCCCCTCGAGGGCATTGAAAGATATGGGGAGGGGGCATGGAAAAGGGCAGTGAAGGAGCAGGGAGGGCACTGTAGGCACAGCAAGGGCTTTAAGGGACCATCGAAGAAAGGCCGAAGGCAGCGAAGGAGGGCATGGGAGGCACAGCAAGGGCTTTGAAGGAGCACTGAGGGCATCGGAGCCATACTAAGAGCACTGAAGGCACAAGGATAGGATCCAAAGAGCAGTGAGGGCATCAAAGGCATAATGGTGGCATCAAAAGGCATAGAAGGCAACTTTCTTGTCTCCTGGAGATGTTCCAACCCTTTACTCCTAGGAGGAAGGGCAAGGTGGCTGAAGGGAGCCCTCCTCCATCCCATCCACCCCTTGGAAAGGACTATTTGAGCCTCTGCCCTCCTTGCCTTCATTTTGATGCCCATCTCGAGGGATGTTCAGAGCGTGCGCCACGTTCTTCATATTTAGCATTCACACCTCCCATGTTACCTGAAGGCCCTGTGCACAACTTGCCCCATCCTCGCACCCTTGGTTCTCGTGTCGGGGAGCGCCTTTGGAGACCCCACCCAATGGGCATCTATCTCTTTGAGACATCTTTGGCGAACATCCATTTCACGCAACGCCTGGATGCAACTCTAATCTGAAATTGGAGGTTTCCTTTTCAATCCGGGGCGAAATGTAGAGTTTTAAAACCCAGTGAAATGTTCTTAGGCAAGGGATACTCAGAGGTGGTTTTGCCTGTTCCTTCCTCCGCCATTGAGCCTAGAGGACCTGATGTTCGTTGCTGGTCTCCCCTCCAAATCCCAACCATGGCTGACCCTGCTTAGCTTCCAAGGGGCCTTTAGGGCCTTTAGACCCTTCCTAGCAATGGCCAACTACACTCTTTAAATGCTTTCGGCCACTTTCGCCCCTCAGTTCCTCCTCCTTCTGGTCCTTCCCTTCATATTCTCAATTTGGCCCTCAATTTACTGGGTCCGTCCCAAAGGGGTTTTTCACTTTTGATCACGAAAGTGGATTTATGGGGTACAGACTCCCCTTGACCCCATAACCTTGCTTTAAAAAATCCGCCATTATCCTTCTCAGGGTTGTTGCTTTCCCCCCCAGAAATTATATCCAAAGTGGGAAATTGCACCAAATATTCAGTGCCAAGAGCCATCCATCTGGAATCGCAACGTCCTTCGTATATCGATATCGTAGGGTCACAAAAATCCCCCGCATTGAATGGATTTATCCAAGAGACATTTGCAACCCTGGTTTTGAATTGGAAACTCTTGGGACTGGTTTGGTCATTTCTAGTTTTCGAAGCATAAACGCTGGTTGAGAAGGGATAGGCGTTTGTCCCTGGTTGAGTCAAATGGGACACAGTAACACCGGGGCTCATTTCAGCATTAGATTAAAGCGCGTTTAAAGCAACCCGCAAACCAAGCGGAAATGGTGATGGTACGCCATTGCGCAAATAGAGCGATGTCGGAAATGCATTGTCGCCGAAATCCCGCAAGTAAAAAAGAGGCGCGTTGATGCTTCTTTGCGGCCACTTTAATGGCGGGTTTTGCGCGACGCCGTCTGAAATCGTTGCGTGGAATTGCGCGAATTGTTCAGAATATTCAGGGGATCAATTCCTGGTCTTTGTGTGATAAACTCCACGGTTTCTACAGACCCGGCTTGAACTTTGGTGCGTTTGGTAGAAGGGAGAAGTAAAGAAATAACCCAACTGTTTCTTAATCATGCGATTCCTGCCCAAGTTCTGTTGCTGCTTTAGGAACGAAAGTTCGGCGCATAAACCGGCCGCCAGAAAGGAACCTAATATAGGCAAACTGTTTTTGGTCATTTGATAATTTGGTCACGTAGATCAATTTTGGATTTGCAATTCCGTCCGGATTTGAAATGCCTTTTAAATTAAAAGCATGCCTTGTCTGTTTTAATCTGGATAGCCTTTCTATTTTCCATATTGTGAACCAGATTTATTGCATGGGTTGAAAATATATTTCCAAATGTTTAGTACTCTCCGCTATTTCTTTCCAAAGCCTGTAAGTCCTTCCATCAGCCATAGATGCAAACCGCCAAAGGTTGGATGCCCCATTTGTGCGCCGGACGATAGGTGCTTTCCTTCTCCGTCTCCTCCTTTTCCTGCCCTTCTGTTCCTTTATGAATCTTTCCATTATGGGGCAAACTATGAAAGACGCCCCGACTTTCAAAGTGGAAGCTCTGCTTTTCGTTTGAAGTCAGTGGCCAGCCCTTCGCTTTTGTGGACTTCAAAGGGGATCTAGATTTCCCAAAGACAAGGGGACAGAAGTCGACCGGCTATTGAGGAAAAGGGGCTTTTTTTTCCTCCTTTTCTTTTAAAAAACGTCCCCAAAGCGATTCATTGTGGTTTGGTTGTCACAAAGTCATCTGGAAAGGAGATCTCAAACTTTTGAAAGAGTTGCTTTTGTCGCATTCTTTGGGCTCCGACTCAACATTGAAATGCCTTTTGGGCAGAAGGTCTCCAAAACTTCCAAGTCAGTATCCGAAGAACAGCAAAGATCTCATCCATTCCATTTATTTTCTCTATCTGTTCTCTCTTCTCCATGTTTGAATTGTAAAGTATTCTGTCTTTTCTGTTGGTGGCGGCGATGTTGCAAATCACAGTTTGCGTTGAATGGGAATGGAACAAGTGCTAACTTTTAAAACATCTCCCAGATCCAAATATTTGATTCATGGGTGTCTGAGACAGGGACACCTTTGCTTTCTCAGGGTTCAATGTACACAAACTTTGTTTCGTGCCCCAAAATTATTAAAAAATAGTGTATAAAATTACCTTCATGTGTATAAGTTGTATATGACACATAAATTAATTTTGTCTTTCGACTTGGGTCCCATCTCCAAGATATTGCATTATGTACATATATGCAAATACAAATTCGAACCACCACACACACACACACACACATATCTGAAATCCAAAACCCTTCTGGCCCCAAGCATTTTGGATAAGGGAAACTGAGTCTGGATATAGGAGTCTCTCTGCGGAGGTTAACATGCCATTGTAAGCATGCTTCTTTGGAAGCCAAGTCTCTTAAATTCAGGGGGTTTACTTCCTAGCAAACATAGATAGGATGTTAGACAAGACATCTGGAGGGTCCGACGCCAGAGATGTGCTGGACCGGATCCTCTCTTTCACCTTAAAACATCTGAGAAATGATCTTCTCTTCCCCCTTCTTCCTCTCGGTCGTGGCAACCATAAATGTGACATCATCCGTATCTTATCAAATAACATAAATAAATATGCATATGTTTCAGGGAGGCTTATAGGGTTACTATCATTTGTGGTTGCATATGTTTCAAGGTGTTGCCAGTGGTTTCCTGTGTACGTATGTGTCTTTATATATATATGTGTGTGTGTGTGTGTGTGTGTGTGTACATACACTTGTCCCTCCATATTCGCTAGGGTTAGGGGCACAAGACCCCCATAAATAACAAAAACACCATGTTATCACCTCCCTAGGAATCTCTAGGTCCTCCATTGCAACTCTGTGGTCAACGTCCGACAGACACTGACCATAGAACTGCGCTGGAGGAGCTACAAAGTAGAGTGTCCTCTCTAGGAATCTCTAGGTCTTTCAGTGCGACCTTTAGTTAAAGTCGACCATAGAGTTGCACTGGAGGACCTAGATGTTCCTAGAGAGAACGTATTAATTGAATCAGTAAATAATCAGATCTGCAAATATCAAAGCCGCAAATATGGAGGGATGAGCGTATATGGTTTTTTTTCTTTCTCTCTCTTGTTAATAACCTCCCTTTTCCAATTAGTCATTTCCAAAGAAGCATCTTTAGAAGTAGGGCCACAATCTCGAAAGAACGATTCTTGCATCCAGAGAGTATCAATTGAGTAGATGCATCGAATGACTGACACTGACTTACGTGTTGACTTACTAAATTCTTATTGATCCCGTGGGTCTAGTCTCATTGGGAACATTGATTGGATTTAGGCCGGAATGGACAAGGATAAATATCTGATCGGAGCCCCTTACATGATCGCATTGTGATCAGAGGGCATTGATCCAGGGGATATTAATGCCCTTATAATACAAATGAACTCTTTCGGTGGTCCAGGTTTGAGCCGTCAGCTACTGTTCATCTGCTTGATATTAAGCCTTCATCTTATGACCAAATGGATCAATGTCTGGAGCTGATTTATCTCGGCTTAGAAGTCAGCGGATGTATCCGGTAGATTATCTTCGGGGCGGCAGAGGAGGAAACATGGAGGGACAAAATGCCAAAAATTAAAAACAGCTACCTTGTTCATTTCTGAAAAGGGTCCCATCACTACCCATTGGGTCTCTTCTGGGACGGATCAAAGGGCCAATGGAAAGTAATACTGGAAACAGAAGAATAGTTAACCAAGAGAAAAGGTGTCTTGTTTGGAAGATAGTGAATGTCTGGGAGAGTTAGGTTTTGTTTTGTTTTTTGCATTTGGTGGCTTGTGAAATTGTGAAAAGGCAACATTTTTGCAGACAGTGCAGTGCACCTGAGTCTGGAATACATTGTTTTCTGTCCAAAAATGTTTCGGCACAAAACAAAAGCACTTTGGTTGTGCAAATGGATTTTTCGCTCACATGTAGAAAGTCTCAGCGTGCAAATAGCCACTGAAAAATACAGAAGAGAAACCTCTTATACTGTATAATCATAGAATCGTAGAGTTGGAAGAGACCACAAGGGCCATCCAGTCCAACCCCATTCTGCCATGCAGGAAATCCAAATCCAAGCATCCCCAACAGATGACCATCCAGCCTCTGCTTAAAGACCTCTAAGGAAGGAGACTCCACCACTCTTTCTGAGGGAATATGTTCCACTGCTGAACAGCCCTTACTGTCAGGAAGTTCTTCCTAATGTTGGGGTGGAATCTCTTTTACTGCAGCTTGCATCCATTGCTCCATTGGGTCCTATTCTCTGGAGCAGCAGAAAACAAGCTTGCTCCCTCCTCAATATGACATCCCTTCAAATAATACATGAGTATATACAGTTAAGACACAGTACTTACATTGACCCATGGATAAGTCGACTCAGGTTTTTGGGGTCAATTTTTTTGACCTAAATTTCTAGACTTATACATAAGCCTAGAAACTTAGGTCACAAAATTGACCCCCAAAACCTGACTCGACTTATCCATGAGTAAATGTAAGTACTGTGTCTTAACTCTTATTTAAAAGAAGGAACCATCTCCTGGTGAAAAGCAAGAGTATAATCTGTCCTGGAAGCACTGAACCCCCTCTATTTTCTCATTCATCCAGCCTTTAGTATTCGCACAAATAGTTATGTCTACTGGAAATTTGTAAGTTCTTTGACTTTGCTTTGTTTTGCTTCATCCTTTAGAGCCTTTGCTCCTTGCCCCTAAGTTTTACTCTCAACTTATCCAGGGGTCATATCAAAATCCATAATTTTGGCCCTAAAACCTGCCCCCAACTTATACATGAGGTCGACTTATAGGCGAGTATATGCAGTAATCCTACTTTTTGAAAGTACCGTATATACTCGCCTATAAGTTGACCTCATATATAAGTCGAGGGCATAATTATGGATTTTGATATGACTCATGGATAAGTCGAGCGCAAAATGTAGGGGCATATAATGAAGGATGTAAAGGACGAAGCAAAAGAAAACAATGCCAGAGAACTTACAAAATTCCAGCAGACATAACTATTTGTGTGAAAACTAAAGGCTGGATAGATAAGAGAGTAGAAGGGGGTCAGTGCTTCCAGGTTAAACTCTGAAATAAGTGAAATAAGGAACAATTTGCACCTCTATTGACCAGATTTTCACGTTCGTTCAAAAGCGAATCCCATGGCTTTGAATTTGTTTTTTTACCAAGTGTGCCAGTGAACTTCAAAGTTTGGTCCCGACGGCAACGACTTTTTATCAGGATCAAGTATTTCTCCAATAAGTCTAAGTTTCTCTTTGGATCCTTAGCATCTTACAGGGAGATGGATAGGTTTATTTCATGGCTTTTTTGGGGAGATGAGGAGGCTATCTTAAAAAAGATAGGAGTTTAATAACATTTGCTAGAATTGCATTCTTAGAATTAGCGGCTATGATGGAAAACTTGAGCAAGTTGGTTTTGGAAGCCGGCGAACATACATCTTCTGCAATGGAAAATTAATGTTTGAAAATATCATTGCTGTGCATTCTGTTGCTACCAAGACGGTTGGTAGAACATGTTGTGTTATCAGTGTTGACACGTTCGAGATAACAGAAACAGCAATACGAAGACGATTTCTGATCTCGTGTCTCAGAGTTGTATGTTCCCTGCAGCGCTTCAGGAACAAGGGGAAGAGGGATGATTTTCCTTTTCTTGTTTAAAAAAGGCAGCATTAGGTAAATGTAATGGGCTTGGCTTTTGGGGAGCGTAACATTTAATTAAAACCACATTCTTTCGGCTGCAAAAAGGCAGGTGCTTGCCGCTTTGCCAAAACTAAATACTTTTGAGGCTGCGTGTCTGGGGACGGGCCCAACGCCAACCTAGCGGAGTTTGCTCCTGAGTAAATATGCATAAAATCCAACCGCTTTGTGGTGGAAGAAAGAGTTATGCGTGTGCTACAAGTTGTAACGTTTTGAACTATTTTCTGTTCTGTTGAATTTTGTAATCTCTTTCTTTGGCACAGAGAGAGAGAGAGAGAGAGAGAGAGAGATGGATGCGTTTCTTAATTTGGGTGCATTTCAGATTGCCTCCGATCGCAGGTGTTGCGGCTGTTCAGAAGTGGGGTGTGTGTGTTTCTATTTCGGAGCGGAGAGAGAACAAAAGTTTTGGAGGCTCTCGCTCCTGGGGATCTTTCAAAGTCGTGTCAACATTTCTGAAATATTTGACTAAGCCAAGAAAACCCGGCCGGTGCCAGAAGCTTTTAATTGCCAACATGTTCAAACCCCGAGGCACCTGCAGAACGCTTCACCTTTAAGTCCCTTCTTCTTTCCTTTTCTGCACGGAGGAGAATATTTGTCCCACAAGTTCTCGCTTTGCAATCCAACCCTCTTTGCATTTTCCCATGCATGCAACCTTAATCCTAAAATGGAGGCCTCCGGTCGATGTTTCGAGGGAGATGATATACTGCAGATAGCCTTGCCGTATTCCTCTAAGTGAGAGGCATTTCGCTCGGGGGAAATGCTACTTTCCCCCACCGACCCAAGTTTTTGTGGAGCGTTCCTCCTGCCCCACCTCTTCTGGATCTTGCAGTTTTTTGGTTGAGAACAAAAGAAATTGTCAGTTAGAAAAGCAGGGAGTAATCCCCCGGTTGCTAAACCTTTTAACTCCTTAAAGTGGAGGGTGGTTGCGGGTCAGAAGGAGGATAAATCTAGCCTTTCTTTTCCAGGATCATGAATAACTTAATGGGCAGAAAAAAAGGAGAATGGTGAACTTGGATCAAAACTCCATCTAAAATAGTGTGATGCAGTGGTTTGAGCGTCGGACTCTGGGAGCGAGTTCAAATCTCCACTCAGCCATCAAAAACTAGTGGTTCACCTTGGACAAGCTACACTATCTCAGCCTCGGAGGAAAGCCATGGCAAACCTCCTCTGAAGAAACTCTTCAAGAAAACCCTATAATAGATTTGCCTTAAGGTTTCCATAAATCAGAAACAACAGCGACACCAACAACAAAATATTAGGATTATATTATAATCTTGGTACCTAAACTGAAACAGGGATGGGGTTAGGAAAGGTATAACCACTCCTATAGCAGGATCCAGTATTGGATGCTCTTTTAAAGAGGTTTTGTTTTCTAGAACAACAACAAGAACAACAAACCAGCCACTTTTTTGTATGATGCATTGTTGGAAACTTGCTGATAAAGTTATGGATGTAATTCTTCACTAATT
Organism: Sceloporus undulatus; assembly: GCF_019175285.1. NCBI lineage: Eukaryota > Metazoa > Chordata > Lepidosauria > Squamata > Phrynosomatidae > Sceloporus > Sceloporus undulatus. The sequence continues at coordinate 38,849,376 of NC_056529.1, read as the reverse complement.
TTCCTTATGAAGGAAGCTAATTTTACTCATTTTCTCCTCGCTGCAAGTTAGCCTAGAAACACTGTTTGCAGTTTGATTTACTCTGGCTCTCCAAATCAATGCCAGTGTTTTGTGCAGAAAAGAGCATTTTCTAAGGAAGAAACCACATTTTGCAACCAAGAGCACCCATGTGCAAATTTCATGTCGGAAAAGTCCCAAACGGCGGAGATTCTTGTTGGCCCAAGATTCGTCTCATTCGGGTTTCCTAACACTTGAGAAACACGTTTTTGGACCTTTTAAAAAACTATTTCCCAACATTCTTCCCAAACTAATCTTGCATTGCAGTGGCTTTGCCACATTCTCAAAATTATACTGGAAAATCGTTGATACGGGGGAAATTGTATTCTGTTCATGTGTGTCTGTCTTTGGTTTATGCCCCTTCCAAGTTTTCTTGCGATTCCTCCCATATTTTTGGTTGCACACAAACACCCAAAATCTGTTAAAGAGAATGGAGTCGCTGCCGTTTCTTGGCTTGTGAAAGGGGTGAAACCATGCGCGACGGGCTTCAAAGTACATTGCTAGCTGAAAGAATGAAGAATAAAGCAAGGGGTGGAGATCCCAAATTTCAAACCCCTGGTCTGGTGCTTCCCTTGTGCTGGAAATGACATTGCATAGCTTTCTGTTTGCCATTTGCAACTGGTTTCTGGACGAAAAATGGCATTTGGAGGGTGGGAAGTTGGAAATTGGGGTGGGTGGGTGAGAAATCTGTATTTGCAAGTGGTGTTTTTTGGCATTTCGGGCCATTGGAGGTTGGATCTAAAAATGAAAATATTGCAGGGTTTTGGCAAGTATTGGGGAAGTAGCAGAAAGCTTGGAGTGGGGTCTTTAAAGTGGGGTTCAAGGGCTGTATGTGGCCAAGGGGACTCATTTCCCCATTGCCCAAATCCCATTGCTAATCCCAACTAGAGTAGATCCATTGAATCAAGGGCCTTGATTTACCATTGGGCAGCTGATTCAATGGGTCAACTCTAGTTGGTTCTGCCCATAGGACTCTGGCCTAACTGGTTTATTCTGGCTTTATTTATTTATTTGAAATGAGAATTGCATTGGCCTTTTGGGCTGCAGCCAACACAGTCGACTCATGTTTCACTTGTGATCTACTAAGATCCCTAGATCCTTTTCGGATGTACTGCTTTGGTGCCAGGTGCAACCCATCCTATATTTTTGGCCTGCATCTTCCAGTCATCCCCAACCAGCACAGTAACTGGTCATACTGGTTGAGAGACTATGAGAGTTATAGAAATATAAATATCGCTTGTGCAGAATAGACCCATGCTGGCCATCTTGAAGGGGGGGAGTATGGGAGACATAGTGCCGAAAGGGTAACTTTCTCCAACTTGGGCCTGTCTGCCACTCCTTTGGAGAACAAAAACAACCGTTGCAACACCTTTTATGAATGGGATGTTTTGGAAGAGCGAGGATGCCATCAGGGAATCTCTTTTACTCCAAGCGTCTGTTTGGTAACCGAAGTGGGCAAAGGATTGTGGGTCCATGATGGCAAGCCAAAAACTCATTGACTTGATCTTGCCTTCTTTTAGCAGAGGGTAAAAACTATATAGTGCCAGGGCATGAAGGCATGGCATTGGCCCAGAGCATTGGCTCTTATAGATTTCAAGTACCGATAACTTCCCCCTGAAACATAATCAACATTACTAGGAAAGCCAAAGCAGGTTGTATAAGTGTAGTTGTCTGAATGCTGCCAGGGCATTCCTTCTCTCATGTTCTTTCTTCAATTAATTACAATATCTATATTCCATCTTATATCACAAGATCTCAGGATGGTGTGATAAACAGATTTACTCCCTCATTACAACACCTCCACTTTTACACATCTCTTGTTACAACATCTCTTTCGGTGACGGCTCTCTTTCCGGTAAATCTTTGTAACTTTCATGCATTAGGGGCACTTTAGTTGAGTATTCTGATGGCATTGGGGCCAGACTAGATGCTCTTTGGGGGACCTTCCAACTCTTACATTTCTTTGAAACATCTTCCGCTTTTCATTCACCTGGAAAAGGAGCGGATTGATTGCCAATAAGATATCAATGGGAATTGGCAATGGAGGAATGAATTTATCACTCATTTATAACACCATTGCTTTACAAGAAGTGATGGAAAGAAGAGGAGGAGGAAAATGAAATCTGGTCCTCTTGGCTGTGAATTGTCCCAGTCTTCGAAAGAAAATACTTCTTTTGGCGTATGTCTCTGCCTTCCAAACACACAAACGACACACAAACACACAATCAGAGTTTTGCTGAGTCTTGCTGGCTTTGCAAATGGAAAAGTTGTTATTTCAGCACTGGTTCCATGTTGTTGTGTTGTGTGTTGTGTGTGTTTGCTCTTTAGAGGAATAATAAATGCATTTGCTCAGAGGAGGGAGCCATCTCTGTAATGGAAGTCAGTCAAAGGAGTCATGAATGTTTATCAGAGGGGCATTAGAAAAGCTTATTGTCGTTGTGCATCTTCAACAGGTTTCTGACTTATAGTGACCCGAAGGCGAACCTATCATTGGGTTTTCTGGGGCTGAGAGAGTGTCACTCATCCATGGATTTTTGTGGCCGAGGACAAGGATTTGAACCCTGGTCTCCAGAGTTGTAGCCCAATGCTCAAACCACTATACCACACTGGAAAGAAGGGATTGATGTTAATATGTGGAACTCACTGTCACAGGATGCAATGATAGTGGCCAACCTCATTTCTCCAATGCATTAATTGAAAAGTGAGTCTGGCTGCCATCTTGGTAAGAAAATATCTCCTTCATTTCAGTTAAAAACAGGAGGCAAAAGATGGGAGAAGGAAAGCTGGAAGGCCTGAGTCCATGGGGAGAGGCATTGCATTGTCTGACATAAATTATTGGTGCGTTTCATGTTGCTACATAATCTCATTTCACTCCCCTTTGGAGAGGATTTCCAAATACTTCTGCAATCTATTTATCTGTGTCTGGGATCTGTATTTCCATAGTCGGGCTTTTTAATAGGAACTGTTATCCAAATAACTCTGGAGCTGTGGGGTGTACCAAAATAACTCTCATGCCAATGCGGATTTAGTAATAGTGGGCACACACCCGCGTGCCAGGTTTCGGTGTGAACATTTGAATGCTGGTGTCAAAAGTGATAAACATTCTCCAAATGATTACTTTCTTTCCGCTGCATCTGTGGGTGAGATTGACCTGTTGCCGTGATCCATCGCCCTTATTTCCATACTTTAAATCTGGGAATGGGGTCAGACCAAGGATGGGGAAAGGGTTTCTTTGGGGCTTCATATTTGTGCCACCTGTTTCCCAGGAGCCAGCTTCACTCATCTTTTTTTAATGGGAGGCAATTTGGGGTCCAGAAATAACTGAAAATGGCTCAAAGCTGCAAAAACCCTAGCAAGTTAGCTTTCTCTGATGAAGACAAAAGCAAAAATCCTGTCCCTTGGCTCCCTCTTCTTTATTTTTCCTCTGTAGCAGCTAAAGTTGTGGTCCAGAAAATATATCCAGGTGTAACCATGTTGGCCATAACAGCAAAATATAATAACATCCAAAATCCACAAAACAGCGATACCTTTATTGGCCCAACATAAACGCATGTTGCAAGCTTTCCAAAGCTCCGCTGTCTTCTTTATCAGGCAAAGATGAAAACCAAAGAGGAGAAAGTGGGAAATGATAGTGTTTTGGAGGTTTTGGGGGGCTATATGGCCATGTTCTGGAAAAGTCTATATATCTGATTCTCTTCCATGCCAGAATTCTCTGAAGATGCCAGCCACAGATGCTGGCGAAACATCAGGAATAAACTCTTCTAGAACACGGCCATATAGCCCCCAAAACCCACAGAAAACTATGGATGCCAGCCATGAAAGCCTTCGACTTCACAAAAAAGTAATCATTCGAGGCAGGAACAATGCAGTTTGACACCACTTTCACTGCCATGGCTCAATGCTATGGAATTCTGGGAACTGCAGTTTTGGGAGGCATCTCTGACAGAGAGCTTGGGTTTGCCATAAAACTACAGTTCTCCAAATTCCATAGCCATTATGCCATGGTAGTTAAAGTGGTGTCCGCCTGGGTTATTTCTGCAGTGCGGATGCAATGCAGCCTCAGAGTCGCAGGCCTACATTTTTGTCGTCGTCACAGAAGCGAGCAGCAATGTTTTATGTAAAAATTATTTGCGTGTACCAAAAACCTCCAGGGACAACGCTGACCCCTTCCCTCGCTTTCCTCCCAAATAGCTTCAGAGGGTTTTTTACGAGAGCAAATTGATTACAAGCAGAAGAGAATTACGTTAATATACTCGCTTGTCACTTGGGCTGTATTTGTAATCTCCTCTCATTAATCTGCAGAGAATACAGAGGTGACCTTGTTAAGTATCCTTGCAGATGGGGGAAGTCTGACCTGGCCGCTCATGATTTACTACCAGGAGACCCATCAATGCCCTCTCTGTGCGCACCCTGCATTCCAGCCCCAGCGCAAGAGAGCATCTGCAAAGGGAAGAACCAGCCGGGTCTTGACTTGCCCCACTGGCTGCTCGGTTTGCAATTCCGCACTTGCCACAGTTTGCAAATGTTTTCTTAGATGAGCCCGGAATCCCTTTGTAAGAAAAGGCCTTGGCAAGTGATGGATTTGCTTGACATTTGGCCTCTGGGCAGGGATGCAAAGACTACTTGGACGTCCTTGAGGAGCAACAGATTGAGGGAACATATTCAGCCGCAGCTGTGTTGGCCATGTGGCAAAATAAAATAAAACCCACAAAGGAGGCTCCACGGCCAAGAAATTGAATGCCCTTTATCGGCCACACAAAATGCATTGTGTGGTCTTTTGGAGTCTCCACCGGCTTCTTCACCAGGAATAAGAGGTTTAAGAAAATGAAACAGGAAAAGAAAAGTGATGGCGGAAGAGTTACAGGTCCAATAACAATACCACCCAAAGTCCACAAAACAGTGATATCATAATGGGCCAACCAAAATGGTTGCAAGCTTTCAGAACTCCACTGGCACTCACCTTCTTGACCATGGAGCCTCGGAAGACCTTAAAGGCAGACGTGGGGACTGTGCAGACCAGCCATTAAGGCTGGCCTGGGGGCAGAGTCAGGGCATGGCGTCCATACGACGCACATCCCAACTCTGCCCCCATGGCAGCATGACACTGTGTGCTGCTTCAAATGATGCACGGTGTCACAGCACTCCTCTGGCGCTGCATTTACACAATGCAGTGCCAAAGGGGCACCTTTAAGTTGTGGTACTCCGGCTATCATGCCTTTCCAGGGTGCAAAAAGGAGCCACTTTTTGCAGTTCCTTTTTGCACCCTGGAAAGGCCAGATTGGGGCCACAGCATGTGGCAAATTGAGGCAAATATATGAGGCAAATTGAGCCTTGAGATCATCATCAGGAGAGGCCCTTTTCTCAATCCCACTACCATTGCAAACACAGTTGGTGGGGACAAGATAGAGGGCCTTCTTGGTGGCTGCCCCTGGACTCTGGAGCTTCCTTCCATGAGAACAGCGGCCTAACTGGGAGAGCGGGCAACCATTGGCCACATGGCCCAGACAGCTCTGCCATGCTCAGGATCTGCTTCCCAAGGTTGCCACCTCGCCCTGCTCTAAATGCCAGTCCTGGCCTGGCCTTTCGCATTTAATGTGCCCCATAATTCCGAGTGACAAGTTGTCTTGGACAATGTCCTAACAGAGGAAGCATCAATAGCACTGGGCTTGAAAGCCTTCTGTCCCTCCAATAACCATTCCTTAAGGAACCAGGCCAGCTGGGGATATGACGAGAGCTCAATAAACGACATTGATCTGAACATCGAGTGAGGCATGTGCCTGGGCATGTCAGTGCGCCAACCTGCTCATTACTTAGCCTTGTCAATAGAGCTTGGCTCAGATGAGAGCATTGGCCGCCAATGGAGTCCCATGCCAATAGAGCGGTGGGTTGTCGCTCATCGGGAAATGGCACACTCAAGTCTTGCACGTTTGTCAATAGCCAAGCAAGGCTTTGGAGGCTTCTAGCGACGCATGAGAAACTGGGACACAAGCCAGTGGTTTGAAACAAGAAAAGAGATTCCAAGCTCTATTGACAAGGAAATAATTTATTGACGGCAAGAGCTGTTTTTGGGTGGGATGGATTCACTTGGAGGGTGGCAGACTCCTCTCCTTTAGAGGTCTTTAAACCTCTGTCTTTAAACAGAGGTTGAGTGGCTATCTTTCAGGAGTGCTTCCATTGTATATTTGTGCATATCTTAGACTGTATGATCCTTAGGGGTCCCTTCCAACTCTTCAGTTATATAATTCTGAGTTTGCATCTGGACTGCAGAATTAGTGCAGTTTGACATCGCTTCACCTGCAGTTTCAGGAGATATTTAGCCTTCTCTGTCAGAGAGCTCTGGTGCCACAGCAAACTACAAATCCCAAGACTCAGAAGTATTGAGCCATGGCAGTTAAAGCGGTGTCAAACTGCATTAATTCTGTAGTGTATATGCAACTTAAGTGACAGCACTTCCATACAGAGATAAGCATATACCTGCCTGCCAGAATTGAAATGCCATGGATGCTTTTTTGGGGGAGATTATTGATGCCACCTCCATGTGTGGCATATCTAGCCCTAAGTCCTCCTGTGTGTGCCTATTTCTAGTTATTTTCAAAAGTTCATCTTTGGAGGGGATCCAAAGCAGCCAGCCCTTGGCAAACCTCTTCTGAAGAAATCCATCAAAGAAAACCCTAAAATAAGGTCGCCATCAGTCTGACACAAACTGAAGGTGCGTACCAATAGGGCAGCACAAGCATTCTGCGTGTCGCGGCATGTGATGAGTTTAGCATGGATGCTGCTACACAGCGAGTGTGAATGGTTTCGTGCTGAGCAAAGGGAGAGGACAAAATTTGGCACCTGGGCAAGTTGCTGGGCCGATCAAAGGCAAGTCATTTTCGGCACCTTGGCCTTATGTAAGCCAGTCCCCAGAGGGCATGGGACTTGAATCCAACTCCAAAGAGAGCAGCTGCTCTCTTCTTGGGAAAATCTCAGACATGATCCAACAAGAGCCCTTACTCTTGGCATGACAGTCCCATCATGCATCGGAGTTGTGTAAGAGCAAAACGTGGTTGGATTTTCCCACTGGACCACCTTCTAAAGCTCTGGCCTCTGGAATTTAAGACAGTCTTGTTCTCTTGCTGTCTATTAAACTCAGAAATGCAATTCAGAAATGCCACCGAACTCAGGGACAAGAGGGGAACGCAAGGAATACTCAGAAGTAAGTTTGCCATTGCCTTCCTCTGAAATGGACCTGGTATTCCCAGGTGGTCTTCCCTCCAAGTACTGTCTGGTCCTGGTACTCCTTAGATTGCAAGATCAAATGTATATTCCAAGAATAAAAAAGGTGAAGATGGGTGTACCTGATCCCATTCCATATTCACACATTTTCTCTTATTCTGCATCTCTAAGGGGCTGTACAAACAGCCCATTCAGGGGCAGCTCTGTGCCATCCCTGGAAGTGCTGGGTTGGGGACGCAGCTACTGCCTTATCAACCCTAGGAGGGGCACCATAAGGGACGTAGTGCGGCCTTATGATGCCCCTTGTACGCAGTGCTGTTTGGACGCTGTGCATGATGGACGTCATCATGGCACGCACCGTCTGAATGGGCACATGCAAGATGGAACCCAGGCGGCGGACTAGAGTTTCTGAGCGTGTAAGCCCTAGTCTGCGTACAGGCTGGCATAAAGTGCTGGTCTGTACATCCCCTAACTCTCTGGCCTCAGGATGACACACCTGAAGCGCATTAGCTTACTCCAAAGATGCGGGAAGGTCTCACCATTCTTTTTATCCCACACTCTGAGTGCAAAGGAAGTTATTTTCCAGAATCTCCCAGCGGGAAGGTCTCTTGCCCTTGTGATCTCAGAGCAATGGCAGAGAAGGAGACTGCAGGAGACGCATGTTAATCTTCTGATCGGTCATTCTGATCCGGGGAGGAGCGCTGATGATTTATGGTTTGCTTCAAAGGTCAAGGGAAAGATAAAGGGCGGGAGAGAATCGTAACATCTGTATTTCAGGCTCTTTCGGGGAAGGAGCTGACTGACGCCTGCCTCTTTCAGACCCCTACAGGTAGAGTACTCTGCCAGGAGATGGTTCTTCCATCCCTCCATCTCCTTGGCATCTGGTAACGCTTGTCCGGATACTTAAGAGAGACCGATGGGGCGTCATTAAATGTAACTCATACCTTGGACCTGTTGGGAGACTTCCTCAAATCGCAGGAGCTAAAAGAGAAAAGCATGCATTCTCACATGTACAAACCGAAACCAACTCTGCATGAGTTGCAGACAATCTCTGCTATAAGAGGAGGTGTGACCAGAATAGACATTTCAGCATTGGCCCATATCCCTAAGATCAAAGTTGTTATGATATTGTTTATATTGTTGTAACATTTTGGATGATCTTATTTAGTTAATGTACTTTAATTTTAAAAAACAACAACAATGAAATAAAAAATAGCAAATTATTTTGGAATAAAAGTACCATATTTTCCAGCGTTTAAGATGACTGGGTGTATAAGACGACCCCCAACTTTTTGTGTGAAAATATAGAGTTTGGCATAAACTCGCTGTATAAGACCACCCCTCTTCCAAATCCAAGGAGGGAGCAGGCCAGTGGTGGTCGCACCAGCCGTTCCCTCGCGACCTCTGCGGAGGCCTCAGCCTCCTCAGAGGCCAGGAAGGAGGGAGCAGGCCGGCGGCGATCGCCGCAATCACGGTGGCCCTGTGCTCCTTCTCGGCCTCCTCAGAGGCTGGGAAGGAGGGAGGAAGCTGCAGCGCGGAGCTGCTGGCTCCCCAGGCCTCTGGAGGCCTGACAAGCTGGCAGCGCCGAGAGCGCACACGCTGGCTTCTAAGGGACCTCCGAAGGCCCCTTCAAAGCCAGCGCGAGGCCGCCAGTCTCCCAGGCCTCCGGAGGCCTGAGAGGCCAGCGGCTCCGAGAGCCCACGTACCCGGCTGCGTGGCTGCCGGGCTCAACCCGGCGTACAAGACGACCCCCGACTTTTGACCGAATAAAATTGGTCTTGTACACCGGAAAATACGGTAATCCAGTGCAAGTTGTTTTGAATGTGTACCACATTCTTTCAGATTTATGGAATCATAAGAGAGAAGCACAGAGGCATTTAGTCCAACTCTCTGCCATGCAAGAATACAGAACTAAAATGCTCCCAAGAGTTGGTCCTCCAACTTCTGTTGAATGACCTCCAAAAAAAGAGAACCCAGCATCCTGTGAGGAGTCTGTTGGACTTTTGAACAGCTCTTACTATTCTTCCTAATGTTCGGGTGGAATCTCTTTTCTTGTACAGTGGTACCCCGGGATACGAATGCGCCGCGTTACGAAATTTCCGGGTTACAAAAAAAATCCATTAAAAAAAACTGTTCCGGGTTACGAAGGTTATTTCGGGTTATGAAAAAAATTTTGGTGCTTTTCGGCGCTTTTTCGCACCAAACCGCGGCTTTCGCCATTAGCGCCTATGGGGCTTCGGCTTGCGAATGCTTTTCGGGTTACGAATGGCACCGCGGAACGAATTAATTTCATAACCCGGGGGAGCCCTGTACTTCGAATACGTTGATCGGTGTCCTAGTCTGCGGAGCAGAAAAAACAAACCTTTCCATGGTCGTCCTTCATCATTTTACTGTAGTTCGCATCCATTGCTCCAAGTCTTGGTCTCTGCAGCAAACTTGCTCCATCCTCAATATGACATCCCTTCAGATATTTAAACAGGGCTATCATGTCACCCCTTAACCTTCTTGCTTATTGTTATGTGACTTCAAATCGACTCCGATTTATGGCAATCCTATCATAGGGTATTCTTACCAGGCTTCCTTTAGAAATTTCCCATTGCTTTCCTTTGAGGCTGAGAAAATGGGACTTGCTTAAGGTCACCCAGTGAGTTTTCTTGCCCGAATTTTCCTGGTCATCCAACCTTATTCGAAGCTTCAGAAGTCTATTTAAAATTTAAAATAGCTTTCCAGAGTTTGGGTTAGGGAAGGACAAGAGGGAAAAAGTAAACGTTTCCACCCCAAACCAAAGCTTCTGCCTTGAGTTATGGGGAAAGTTTGGACAAGAAAATCCCAAACTTGCCACGAGACCATTTTATTTCAGGGCAGAACGTAAAACCAAAAAATTTGATTCCTCCACAGTCTGGAAACCTACAGAGACACGGTTGGATTTCACAAGCCAAGCGGGAACCAGGGTGGGCTGATAACTGGGCCAGGCGAAACCATCGGAGATGAAGAATGAGTTGCTCTCCCGTGAACTTTTATCCATGCTTAAGAGCCGAAGCAGATTTATATTTCTTTTCCATGGACATCCCATGGAGCGTTGCGATAGTCGAAGTCTGAGAAAGTGAGTCTGTTCTTGGGAAATCTGCAAGCGCAGGAAGGGAGCGCAGCCATTGCAAAGTCTTTAAATGCTTCTCCAAACCCAAGCGGGGAATGTTCAGCTTCCTTTGCAGTCCTTTCCTGGAGGCTTGTTCAGGCAGGACTGGACCTCCTGTCGGCTAAAAATAAGAATATTTTGCATTAATGTACTTCTTCACAAGGCCGAAACTTTAAAGTATTGCTTTGCGTTGGTGGTAATTAGGTATGTAGAGAACATACTTTGCAAATCGTCTTGCCCTCCACCAGATAGGATAGCGCAACATGTCAAGGCAACTCATTGAGAAAACTGCTCAGCTGCTGTGAAAATTTTCCCATGATCAGGACCTTTTTTGCCGACATTTGTTTGCAGAAAAAATAATATTTTGCTCAGGAAGCTCAGTTTTGCACACTGTTCTGTGCAAAAGGAAAGTTTTGTGCAAATGATGTTTACTGCCCTCAACTTTTAGGGTCAAAATGAAAATCTAGGGAGACTCCTTATTGATGTCAAAAAGCCCTTTTTGACACAACACAATTCTAGTACTATGATTCCAATGTGCAAAGGGATCTGGTAACGCCTTTGAAACTAATGGAGTGAAAGAATTCAAAGTTATAGCCATGTTAGTCTGTAGAATCCGTATGCAGAGAGATCTTGTAGCTCCTTTGAGACTAACTCAAAGAAAGAAGTTGGCAGCATGAGCTTTTGTAGACTTCAATCTACTTCCTCAGATGCATTTGGGGTGAAAGGCGTTGTTGCTAGCACAAGATTTCATAGGCTTGGTCTACTTCCTTAGGTGCATTCGGAGACATTCGCTCCATGCACCTATGGAAGCAGACTAAGATTATGAAAGCTTAAACTACAACATCTTTCACTCAGTCTCAAAAGATACTACAAGATCCCTTTTGCATATTGATATTCCAGACTAACATGGTTAAGGAGCTTATTGCTTGAGATAGATCCTACACAGAAACTTGATTTAAAGTGGAAAAAACCCTACAAAAGTGGGTTGATTTTCACATGATGTTTGGGGTTAACAGAAAAGTGGGTAGTTTTTTCAGACAACATTGGCGTCAAAACCCGTTCCTTTTTAACTTCGGGAACTTCCTGAAAGTGAAAAGGAGTGTGTTTTGTCGACTTTGCATTTGGATTAATGCCGTATTATTTCTCATTGACGCCAATGCCAATGGGAATTTTGTCGGCCCTCCTTCCTTCCTTCCCAAATGCTGTGTCCTTTGGATGGATGGATGGATGGATGGATATATATTGTGCAAGGTTTGGCCTGGACACGTAATTGCTATTCAAAACTTGACCATCTTCTCCATACATCTTCATTCAAGGAGATGAGTTTCTGGGGAACTGGGGGCATTTTTCGGTGTTTTTGTGGGTAACAAACGCAAACCCTTTCCACTGAGACATTTTCAGGAGCTGTTTCTGATTAATTTCTTTTGCTCTGGACAGTTTCCGCCCATCTGCTCCCATTCTCTGAGGAGAAAGGAGAGATGTGGGTTATGTTTCTTGCCTTTCTTCCGCCCTCCTTCGCTCTGGGATAACATTTTCTAGGTTTACAGCAGGGATAAAATAATCTTGCAAAGAGAGTGAAAATGATTCCAGTGTATAATAAGTCCTGCTGACCCCGAAATATCCGATGGCGAAGAGGGAATGGAAGGGAATACTTTCGATGGCCGCTTGATGAAGCTGTCAAGGCTGACAGAGAGAGATGAACGTTGTGGCTAGGGCTGTTTTTTCCCCTAGAAACCTTTTAAAACAGTCTTTTTGTTTGTAAAAGAAAATCCTGACTAGCTATAAAAGCAGAAACCCGGAAGGGAAGAGGGAAAAGATGAGTGTCTCTTGGAGCGTCTTGAGAAATGCGGGGGACCTCTGCAAAGCCGCAGGTGGGAAGAGATCAGTCGTTTGGAGCAACCGAAAGGCCACACAAGTGCGTCGATTGGAAGATTCTCCTTTCATCAGGGCTTGCAACCAGTTGCAAATAACTAGTTACCAGTAATGAGTTCTTCCGCCAACATTGAAAGCAACAATTCCCAAACTCTGGTCGTCCAGGTGTTTTGGACTTCAGCTCCCAGAAGCCTCAGCCATCTTGGCCAATGGTCTGGGATTCTGGGAGCCAAAGCCCAAATCACTTGGAAAGCTAGTGTTTTGGAATCACTAAAGTATAACTAGGATAGCTTGGTTGTGTAACTCCTTTTGTGGTATAAATAGCATTTTTCCTCTCCTGCGCAGAGAGGCGTGTGGTTTCATAACAGTGAAGGAGAAATATCACTGGTTGGTGCTAGAAACCCATTCAATCAGTTGAGCGGTGTATCGACATGTAGGTAAATTCCCATTGGTTTTGTACACTCCAACTATCCTAATTTTGCAAATAATTCCTAAATTTGACAATTAATCCTCTGTCCTATCACTTTTTCGGGGGCATTTAGAAACATCTGTTTCTCCCTCTTCCTCCTTCTTTGTCCTCAGCTTACTTCAGTTGCTGCAAGCTAACTTCAAAATGCAAAAGTAGCTTGCATGCCATTAATTCAGTAAAGACAGAAGCCTTCCCAGTTGGCTCAGGCAAAAGCAAACTGCTGCAGCATCTCCTAACTTGCATGCTCTTCCTCATTAATAACTTTCGCCGTTTTGCCCGCATTGTGATGTTGCTTGGCTCCTTGTCGCCCAGTTTTAATCTGTGGGGTGTCGGAGGGCAAAGTGATTCAACACATCCGTTCTAGTTAGGAGGAAAGCAAAACTCGCTCTAATATGAACTGCCAACAAGTCACAAGGTCAAATGTATAGGAAGCTTTCTCAGAAAGCCTTTGCAGTTACTTTGCAATCACTTTGCAATGCCCTTCGATTGCTCAACTGGGTTTGAACTGCTTTCTATTAAGTCCGAGAGGGAAGGAAAAAGGATGGTTTCATATTTTTTCTGGAACCCGCTGCCCAGACAAGCTGTTCCCAGGGCCTGACAGGGCCTATCCTTTTATTTTTCTTCCTTTCTTTCTTCTTTCCTCCCTGTAAAACGGTTCAGGCCTGCTTGAACTCATTTCCTTCGGCCGTGCCGATTGGCAAAGCCAAGGGGAAATGGTAGGATTTCGAACTCTTGGCTCCAGAGCCTGAAGGTCTAATGTCTTCTTAATGGCCATTTTCCTCGAAACTGTCTGTGGCAGCCAAGCCTTTTGGGGTCAGGAGGGGACTGCTAGGTGGGCAGATATCCATCTTTGGAGAAGGAGAAGGTTGTCAGTTCAGGATTGCCCCAGATCCTGGGTTTTTAAAAGTTAAAAATAAATAATAATATAAGATAAAATAAAAAGCACGCTGGGTAGGGCACAAGGCAGGGAGGCTAGGAAGATTTTCATACCTGGCATAAACCTTGGACCTTGGAATAGTTACTCTTTGGGGATAGAGGCATCTGAGATGCCTTCAGCTGACATGCCCCATATTAACTGTACGGGGGGATTCTGGTGGCTGTAGTCCAAAGAAAGTACCCTTCCCGATACTCAAGGGAGTCCCAAATTAAATGTTTGCTGTGATGACAACTGTCAACATGGTGAATTCTTTCTGGATTTTTAGTCCAAAGGGCGCATCTGCATTGTAGAAATAATGCCATTTGGCACCTCTTTAACTGCAATGGCTCCATCCTAAAAAAATTCTGGGATTTGTACTTTGGTGAGGCACTAGCGCTCTTTGGCAGAGAAGGCTAAACACCTTCGAGAACCATGAATCCCAGGATTCCATAGGATGGCATTAAAGTCTTGTGAAACTGTATTATTTCTAGAATTTAAATGCACCCCAAGCTGCTGTTTCTTATCCTCTAAATCAATGGGGCATAAAGATAGCACTTTTAACGTCAATGATAAAACCTGGAGTGGAGTAGTTGCCCCAATGGACTGGGTTGTTTCCTGGCATGGTGAAGGCATGTGGGCCATTAGCCCTGGCAAAACCCCAGACTCTGTTGGACACACTGTTGCTTTTTATTTACAAGGGATGTCTCCCTAGGCAGACCCCAGACATGCCCAGCTGCCAGCCAGGCAAAGACAGCAGTCCATTCCAACCCAGCCTCGTGACACATCTGCTGCCTGCAGGCCGACTCGCAAGTCTGTGGGTGTGTTGTGGTTGTTGCTGCCTTGGGGAGCAACAGATATGTACATACACACACACACACACACACACACACACACACACACGACTGGATATTTCCATGCAGCTCTCTTTTGAAGAAGAAGAACTGAACACAGTCCAAAAGGGATGGTTCAGAAACAGAACCATAAAATCATAGACTTGGAACGGACTCCAAGAATCATCTATTCCAATACTGTGGTGCCAAATGCAGGAATCCACATCTAAATCTGCTATTATAAAACACTTATTTTTATCCCTAGGGACAAAGGGGAGTTTGTTTACTTGGCATTTGGACACAAAGCAACTCACTTTGCACCTTCCCAAACTAAGGTGTGAGTTGGGATGGAATTATTCTTCCATTTTCACAGTTCTCTCTGTGGTTCTCCACTTAACGTGGGCATGTTTAGGGCCATTTCAACAGGATTGTCTGTCTGTCCGTCTGTCTGTCTGTCTGTCTGTCTGTCTGTCTGTCTGTCATTCTCTTATGAGTCCTAAGGTGTGTTGCCTCTGTCTCAAAAAGTGATGGAGAGCAATAGACTGACCAATAACACAAGTTATTGGTTAAAGTCGCAGTGAATAACAGCTACAATTTAGTTTTCAAACATCGTAATGAGAAATGGGAATGAGCACAGGTTGAGTCTTCCTTATCCTAAATGCTTGGGAGCAGATGTGTTACGGATTTTAGATTTTACAGGGTTTGGAGGAATCTTAGCATATACATTATGAAATACCTTGGAGATGAGACCCAAGTCTAAACATGAAATTCATTTATGTTTTGTATACACCCAATGCACATAGCCTAACGGCACCTTTTTGCACAATACATTAAATTGTTTTTGTACATAAAACCAAGTTTGTGTACGCTGAACCGCCAGAAAGCAAAAGTGCTGCTCTCTCAGCACGATTTTGCATTTTTAAATATTTCGGATTTTGGGTAAGGAAGACTTGACTAGTAATTGGTAAAGAAGCTATTTTTTGATGATGTGTCCAGATCTCTGGGTTGCAGGTCTTTCATTCGCCTGTGAATGACAGCATGTGAAATGTCCCAAAAGGAGTGCCATGAATTTAAAAACTTTGTGTGGTCTTGTACAGACTTCTTGCCATGCCAGTCTGGTGTTTCCAGTCGCTGGGCATGGATGCCCACGCCACAAAAATGTGTGCTCATTCTTTCTTTTTTTGGAGAGATCTGCTCTAATTTCAAATCCTTATTTTGGCTCCTGCCATTGCACCAATGGAAGGGGCCAAAGCGAGGACTTCCCTGCCGCTTTCCCTTGGCTCAGCACTCCGTCTGGAGGTATGTTGCTCCTGGCCTGGCTCTCCTGAGCCCATCCCAGAAACTATAACCCAAAGCAGGGGCAAAACCACAAACGGCATCCTGAAATCACCAACTATAATTTCCTTGGTGTGTGCGCCTGTTTGTGCGCGCTTTTCCCTTCTGCCAGACAGGCAGACAGAGCAAGCCAAACAGATGGAAACATTTTGCTGCTGATAAATTTAGGAAAGGGAACGATGTTCTGGAGGGGCTGCGGAGGGGAAAGTCACCCATTTATCTCTCCAGGGAGCAGGAGACATCAGTCCGAGGAAAACAAACAAACCCTGGCTTCCTGGAGTTACTTAGATCACCATTTTCGTATACTGTACATTCATCCACTCTGGGATCTTTTAATTTTCTTTAATACACTGGTGGAGTTCCTAGAAATGCAATGAATTTTATTTTGTTCCAAATGAAAACCTCTCTCCATGATTAGTTGTAGTGCAAAGCTTTGCTCACAGGGTGCAAATCGACTCTCCCATAGTTACAATGTCTTTGCTCTGTATTGCCTTTCTGCTTGGCACCGCACAATTGACAGTGTACCCATCATTGTGCTTGCTTCTTGTGTCATTGTGCAATGAGGAAAGCACAACAGTTGTTTTGGCATGGCATTGGAGACGCTGGTGATTAGTTATACACCTATGTAGAGTTGTTGTTGTTTGTTGTTGTGTGCCTTTTCTGACTTACGGCAACCCGAAGGCAATCCTGTCACGGGGTTTTCTTGGCAAGATTTGTTCAGAAGGGATTTGCCTTTGCCTTCCTCAGAGGCTGAGAGAGTGTGTCTTGCCCAAGGTCTCCCAATGGGTTTCCATAACCCAATGAGAATTTGAATCCTGCTCTCCAGAGTCATAGTCCAATGCTCAAACCACTACTCCATGCCAGCTCTTCTTATGTAGAGTCGAGTCATTTTATCAATTGTGAGTAAAGCTTCTTTGCTCAGCATGTGTTAAAACTGGTTGGAATAAAAACTCAAGAGCTGCCTTGTATTCCTGATAATGTTGTGGGCTATGCCAAGTTCTGTGAAAGTTCCTATTTTCTCTCTCCAGCCTTCTGCATTTGTGTCTTGTCTTACTCTTTTTTAAGTCCTGCCCAATACGCTCGGGCCAAACTCCACCAAACTCTTCTGCTCCACTCATGCAACCCCAGGTTATATATTCCTGTCTCCAGCTCTTGGGCGTAAACTAATGAATTTTCCAGATTGCTTAAGGAGCAGAATGCGGGTAGCAGAGAAAAGGTTAAACTGTTAGTAAACTCAGTTATGAAAGTGAATTAATAACCAGGAATGCTGGCGCTGGGGGGAGTTGTTTTGACAAATCAGCCTCAAATAGCTTAGGTTGATTCAGAGCTGAGCCAAGAGTCTTGAGCTACAGGACCAGAAGCCAAGCCAAGCCCATAAGAAAGGTGGCAGCTGCTGTCAAGCCATGTTCTGGACTACACAGGAAATACTTATGCCCTTTCCTGTTTGGGAGAGCCAATCAAGGCGCAGCCTGGTTGGGCAGAACCACTGTCACACCATGGAGCTCTCCACACCCATGGAGATGCTCCAGTTGTATCTCCATAGGGTTTATGGTAGTCCAAAGAAGGAACTTCCCCTAGATCTGCCATAGGGGATGTTGCCTTCTAATGAATTAGACCTTCTGTGATCAGTCTAGCTCTATACAATTAGCTCTCCAGGGTTTCCGGCAGGACGCTTTCCTAGCCCTGGAGATCTTTGGTGGTCCATCCCGGTGGTCTCTCATCCAGGACTAACCAGGCCCAACCTGGCTCAGCTTCCAAAATGAAATGGGATCAGGTGTGTTCTAGGTAGTTGAGTGGTTCTACAAGTCCAGAACCCAGCCCTGGGAATGAGAGTCCAAAACCACACAAGGCGGGTTTGATGATCTGGCATGTTTGATGGTCTCCGGATGGACCATAATGATGCCAAGTAGAGAAATCAAGCCTTGTCCATCTTACCAAGAAGAGCCTAGGATGGGATCACCATAAGTGGAAGTTGACTTGAACGCATGTAATAATAGCAACAAAGTCATTCCCAGGAATAGCAAAGATGTTCTCCTCTGTGTGTCCAAAGGGGGTCTTTCAACATAGGTTCAGAGCATCAGAGATGGCTCATATTCTGGCAAGCGGCTTTGAATTAGTGTCCCCAGCTGAAGATCACCTCCCAGGTGGGTTGTGGCCTTTACTAGCTGACCTGCCCCCTGTTTAAAATTCCTTAAACAACCCATGCAGCACAAAAGCTTTGATTTCCTCCACGTGGTTGCATGCAATGGAACAGATGTTGCTTTTGCCGGTCCCTAGCGTATCGGTTGCAGTCAAAAGCCTTGCTTTCGCAAGGGGCTGACAGATAGCTCTTGGGTGTTTTTTGAGTCCTAATGTACACTGTTTGCCTGATTGCTTTGGGAACTTTGTCATAAGCCCTGCCAGAGGAAGACTGACAGATTCTCTCTCTTCCACCATCTCTCCAATTCTAGGAAGGGGAAGGGTGCAACTTACCTTCTTACTTGCAAATTCAGACCCAGGCCACTGGATACTCATGCTAAAGTATTTGGCATTTTCAAAAGGATGAGTGGGAGGCATAATAAATGGCAACCCTCCCAAATAGTTCCTTTAATTAGTCATGCTCTGGGAAGTGAGGGAGCGCAAGGGCGCAAGGCAGTTTTCCCATGGCTGGCAGCAGCGGAAGTCATCCATGTTGACAGTTAAATTTGCATGCAACAAATTATCCCGGCAGCTCAATTAATTATCCCGATTGGACTGGAGCCACTGCATTTCGTCTGACACTTTTTTGTCATGTTGGCTCCAACTCCATGAGAAAGTGAGCAGTGGTGGACCTTGGGTTCGGAAGGGAAAACTTGTCCAGTTTGAGGTTCGGGAACGGAGGCCTAATGAAGTGAAGACAGCACTTTAGGAAACAATGCAGTGTCAGTCCAGAGGTCAGCAACGTTCCTGATGAGCAATCTGGCACTGAAGAAAACATATACACTTGGCATTTATGTAAATGTTTGAAATGTTTACAGTGGGATCTATAACTATGGATGCAGATGGGACAGACAGTGAGTTTGGCAGACTTTGCTCCCCAGTAAAACTGCCTTGGAGGCAATGGGGGACCAGCACACGGCAGTTTGGTGGCTATCGTTTTCCTTTGCGCAAAGGGCCCATGACCCATCCGAAATGGCGGAAAGGGACCTGTTTTTTTTT
Source organism: Sceloporus undulatus (assembly GCF_019175285.1). Classification (NCBI taxonomy): domain Eukaryota; kingdom Metazoa; phylum Chordata; class Lepidosauria; order Squamata; family Phrynosomatidae; genus Sceloporus; species Sceloporus undulatus. Next base: position 38,830,366 of record NC_056529.1, on the reverse strand, counting down.
TAATGGTGTGCAACAGAGGCTGACCGCGGCCAAGTCTTTAAAAAGGGGGAACTGACCCTTTCATTCTCGAATACATCATCTCCTCTCCACTGCTCTCTCATCTACAAGCTGCTTGGAGGCCGCTCTTCATAGCCATTGATGGAAAGGGTCACGGGGCGATCACAGCCCTCGATTGACCCAGGTCACAGGCATGACACCTGTCACCAGGCTGTCCCCCCCTTTTTTTCCGTTCCTCCTTTACTCCAACCCTCCACCATGCAGCGCCAACCCGGACTTGTGAATCAAAGGGACTCCAGGGAGTGGATATCAATAAAAGGGTCTCTAATTGCTGCTTTTCCAGACATAGTTCATGCTGCGGCGTGGATGAGTTTGCAGCGCTCTTATTCCTTTTTGCTTCTGCCTTCCCCACCCCTTCCCTAAAGTTCTCCATCTCTCCAAATTTCTTAAGGAAAGCTTAGGAAGAGGGTCATTATTAAAAGAGGGTCATTATTGTCTTTTATTAAAAGGCCCGGCATGAAGGGATGACAGTGAGCCGTGGGTGATCAACCTGCTTTGAAAGGGATGTCTTTGTAGTTGAAAAGAATCTGTGGCTTCTTGCGAAAATTGTGATTTTTAAAAACATTTAACCAGCGTAAATCCTAGCCTCTCACTCCATGTCGCTCATATGTGTGCATTAGAGATCTAAATCTTGGTTTATTTTGTTCTTGCACTCAAAAGAACATCAATGTACATTTTCAATTTTTATTTTCGCATGGCAGCTCAGTGCTCTTTTCTATGAAAAATTTTGTTTGCACAATAGAAACCCTTTTGCTTTGCTCACGACCAACTCTTTAATGCAAAAGAACAAGTGGCTTTGTCCCAAGTGCACTGTTTTCTGCGCACAGATGTTGGTTTTGGGCAAAAAACAGAGGTTTAATGAAAGTAAGTTTTGATGTGAATGAAATTTTCATGAAAAGCCACAAATCTTGCAGCAGCTGGCCATTTTTTCTTAGCAGGATCCTTCAATGGCTCAAGAACCCTTTCAGTTGAGGATGAGAAGTGACAATGGCAATCCTGGGGTCTATAGTTTGGTGATTACGATTTAGTATTCTCAACCATAGAGCTATAGTAGTGCCTTGTTGTTGTGATTGCATGCCTTGAAGTCATTTCCGACACATGGTGACCCTAAAGTGAACCTACCATGGGGTTTTCTTGGCCAGTTTCTTCAGTGCTATCTTCAGGCTGAGAGAGTGTGACTTGCCAAAGGTCACCCAATGGGTTTACATGGAGGACCTGGGATTTGCAGAATCATAGTCCAATGCTCAAACCACAAACCAAACTACAAATACTAGGATTCCCCAGGATGCAGTGAAAGTGGAATAATAGCACTAAAATTATGTCGGTGGAACAGATTTTTTTTTTAAAAAAAAATATCCAGTGTTTGCAATCAAATTCAATTATATTTTCAGTTCTTTTTTTTTAAGCCTTGTGTTTGGAGTCTGGGCAAACTTTGGACACTTCCCTCCTTCTTGGCCTTTTTGCAAAGCAAGGAACAGGTCTCTCACTTTGTGCCAAATGAAGTGATGCTCCTATTAATTTAATCCCTGGGCATCGTCATCATTCCCTCTCCTCATTTGGGGCGTGTTATGGACAAGCGAAGAGGGAGAGGTTTGCTTGCGAGAAATCCTCCCAGACCCCTGTCTCTTGAATAATAAACATTAATCATCCCTCGACCAACAGCTGATGTCTTGGGGCTCCTGCTGACAAAGAGTTAATTCTGGAGACCTCCTGTTGCTATGCTTTTGTTAGCGGTAGAAATGGAGAGACCTCTGCTCTCTTTTCTTAAGCGAGGCTGACCACCTCCGAGTGCCCTCTGAACAGATGTTTCTCCCACTATTTTTGTCAAATATTTATTTTACTATTCCTATTAATGGGGGGCCCAGAACCTCCCTCGAGTCCCGGAGGAGCCTTTCCTCCACTCAAACCACTGTGCCACACTGGCGCTTGTGTAACGGTTATACTTGTGGAAATCTGCTTGGGCAAGTGTGAATGCAAAGATTACACCATAGCCATAGATATATAGCTTGAGTCTCCTTGAGTCCCTGGAAACATCCGAAGCAATAATTCACTTTTTTCAATGGGTTGATGCCTTCTGCACTGTTCTATGAACTCATGCATCTTGCAAATTAAAATGAGTCGAATGTAGAATCATTGACTCTTTTCATTGCAAGGGCCATAAAGGCCATCTAATCTAATGCCTAAACATGCAAAAATTCACAATTTGAGCACTCCTGAAAAATGTCCAACCGACTTCTGTTTAAAGACCTCCAAAGAAAGGGAGTCCATTCCCTCTGCCAAGGCAACCTATTCCATTGTCAAACAGTTCTTATCGTAAAGATGTTCCTGCTAATACAGGTAAAACCATGCAAAGGATCAAAGTTAACGCAGAATTAAACTATCAACAATAAACAATTGAAAGCGTTGAGTTAAAAATAATAGAAAGCAGTGCAAAAAAAGTACAATTCCCTTTCCGTTAACATAAATCAGTCCAAACTGCATGGACCTCGTTCTGCTGCTAAGGAGCCTTCTGCCATCTTTTCTCTCCAGCTGGAGATATAGGTCAATTTCTGGATATAATCCCCCAAATGGCCTTTGGGGGGTAATGATCTCATGGCTTCGAATCTGAGTTTGGGGCCTTCAGAAGAAAACTGTTCTAATTCCTCCCCCAGGAGCTTCTTATCGACGTATTGGCCATTCTGGAAGCTGTGAGTGTGAATTGTGCTGCACTTTGGCACTCTTCTCTTTTGCACGTTCGGAGATTAAAAAGAGAATTGTACAGAAGCTTTAGCTAGCGGCCCTGTGGCATTTGGAAAGCCAAAGCAAATCAATAAGTTCGATTGGATGGTGTTAATTGTCCCCCCTCCCTGGTTTTTTTCCCCCCCAAAGAATTAGACTCCTTATGGAAGATTTTGTGTGGATGAATTTGGTGAGGGATTTTTCTCCATTAGCAACATGGCTTAGCACAAAGAAACCTCTGGAAGAGTTGGATTTTTAAGCAAAATCTGATGGGGATTGGTTCCTAGAAATTGTGTGCAGATTTGCAGTTTTGAATGAAGCATTTCCACAAGCCCTAGTTGTCAGACAGGCTCATCTTCCTTGCTTCATGATGTTGGGTGGCCCCTTCAATTCGCCCAAGCACCTATGCACCCATGCGCCTGTTGCATCAGCCATTCCAAAACTGCAGCCTCTTTTTATTGTAAATTAATAGCAAAGTTGCCAAATCGAGCGTTTTTCATCCAGAAGCAACTCTGGCTTGAAATCATGTTGGCTTTGAGCCAGTGGCTGGAGCGTTCCCCTTCTCCAAATCCTTCCAGATCTCTAAAGCAAATAGCTTCAAGAGGAAACAAAATCCCTCCCTGCTCCCTGCAAAAAACCCAGCCACTTTTCCAGCTTGCGACCCCAGCTCCTGTTCCCGGAGCGTTTGCAGTTGTGATTAGCCGCTTCCAGGTTATGACCTCTTGGGCGATCATTGACTTGTGTGTGCTGCCGCTGCTGCTGTTCCAACTGTTTTAACTTCATTCACTTCAATTAGCGGTGAAGCGGCTCAGGCAAAACTCTGCTCCTTTGGAGGTCCCCAGACAGATGTCCTATACATGCACACCCATACATGCGTTTGTTGTTAACTTTCTTCCAGTCGTCCCCGACTCATGGCGACCCTGTGGTTGAGACATCTCCAAGACCCCCTGTCCTCTAGTGCGCTGCTCAGGTCTTGCAAATTCGTACCCATGACCTTCTTAATAGAGTCCATCCATCTAGCATGCGGTCTTCCTCTCTTTCTACTTTCCTCCATCTTTCCTAGCATCATTGTCTTTTCTAGTGAGCCTTCTCTTCTCATGATGTGGCCAAAATACAATAACCTCAGTTTCATCATCTTGGCTTCCAGGGATTGTTCAGGCTTGAACTGTTCAAAGACCTATTTGTTTTTCTTTTTGGCCGTCCATGATATATATCCTCAGCATTCTTCTCCATCACCACATCTCAAATAAATTGAGTTCCTTCCTATCCACTTTCTTCACTGTCCAGCTGATGGGAAATACTATGGTTTGGATGATTCTGTCATGCTCAGCCTGGCGGATGACTTGGAGGACACAGAGGATGAGCCAGGGCCTCTGGGACCTGAGCCTGCAATTGGGGAGCCTGAGGCAGGTCCTAGCAGAGTCTGGGGCCTCTCCAGAGGTTCAGCAGCCAAGTCTGCCTGTGGAAGAGGATCAGGGACATGTGGCTGCCTTCAGGGAGCGTCAAGCTGAAAAGGCGGGCCTTTAAAGGTTGCGGAGGCTTTATCAGAAACAAGCTGCTAACCAGTCACACCTGAATGCCTGCTGCCTGCCTATTTAGGCAGCTGGAGTATGTGTGTTTAGTTACTAGTGATCGTCTGACCTTCTTGAGAAAAGACTCTGGCTCCTGAACCCTTGCTTCTTGGATTGTTGACCCATATTGGTTATCTGGAACCCTTGGCCTTGGACTGCCTTATCGACCTTCCTATCTGATACTCCTGGACCTTGGACATCTTGACAACTGTTTTGGAAATACCTCTTGTGTTACTGCATTTAGACTCAAAGACTTTGTTACTTAGCTCTGGCTCTACCAGTCGAGGGTTTCTTTCTTTGGGAACTGAGCTGGCCTTATCCATTTGGCCACTTTCCTGGACAGATTCTACCATTAGTGCTCAGTTTTGTATCTTTACTCTTTAGCCCACAGAGAGCCAGCATGGTGTAGTGGTTTGAGCACTGGACTATGACTCTGGAGACCAGGGTTCGATTCCTAGCTCGGCTTTGGAAACCCCCTGGATGATCTTAGACAAGTCCCTGTCTCTCAGCCTCAGAAGAAACATGCCAGGAAATCCCCATGGTAGGTTTTCCTTAGGGTCACCATAAGTTGGAAGGCACATGATGCCACTGATCCCATCCTGTGTTATCCTGGGATTTGCAGTTTAGGGGAAGGTACTTAGAATTCTGAACTGGAGATGCATGGAACTGTGTTGAGCAATATCTGAGAAACATCTAACTTTTCTATTATATTTTGAGCATGTAGAACCAGAGGAACTCATATTCGGTCTTCCTTCACTAGTTTAGTGGCGTCTGGGCCTTTCTATTCCCAAGCAGGTGGGGAGTGTTCCTGGTTCCCGTATCCAGCAACCACCACTCTCTAAAGCCATTAATGCTCATTTAAGCATTTCCCACCCACACATGCCCATTAGCATGCCCACCTTAATTAACTATTAGCTAAGCATAAGGCTAGGAATTATGCTAACACTTAGCACTGTTTAATAGCTTTTCGTCTGACTCTGTTTTGTTGTGGGGGTTTTTCTGTTAAATTAAGTTCAGATTTAACCTGATAATGGAAAATATTCTGCACTGTTCCAAATTACTTGTGTGCATAGATTTGTTGCCTATCAACTTGAGGTGACCCCACAGAATTTCAGAGGGTTGTCTTAGGGCTAGGAATCCTCAGAGGTGGTTTTGCCAGTTCCTTCCTCTGAAACATTGCCTCCAGCACCTGGGATTCCTTGGTGGTCTCCCATTCAAGTTTCATCCACATCTTCCAGAAGTTGAGCATAGAATTGCATGAGAGGACCTGCAAATGCCTCGAGAAGTGTACCTTTGAAGAATCTCTATGTCCTCCAACACAACTCTGTGGTCACCATCTGCCAGAGGTTGACCATAGAATTGCACCAGAGGACTTGCAGATACCTACAGAGGTGTTCCCTCTAGGAATTTCTAGGTCCTTCAGTGCAACCTCTGGACCTCTGGACACTGGCCATAGAGTTCCACTGGAGGATCTAGAGATTCCTAGGGAAAACATATTGATCAAACATGTGACTAATCAAATCCGCATATGTCAAAGCCAGAAATGTGGACAGTCGACCATACTGCTGTTCAGCTTGTCTTTTCTACTTCCAGTCTGGAAATGGGAGGTGTGGCAAAGCTACATCCGCTGGCCTCGGGGGTGTTCCTGCCTCCTTGTAACAAACCCTAATTAGGTATAAAGGGCAGAGGATGGGGTTGGCAGAGGGGTGGGCGAGGGGGTATTAATAAATGATTCCCCTTGTCACTAATTGTCACTTCTCAGAATCGGGAGAAGTGGGGGGCTGACTTTTGTCCTGGGAGGAAAGGGGGTATCATAGCCTCCCGTTGGCCTCCATTAGTAAGTATGGAACTTGGGCTCTTAAAAGCAATTAGCTGCCAAGCCAAGTTTGATTGGAAACCTGCTGGCCTCTTTTGCAGGTTGGAATCGTTGGCGGAATAACCAAAGGGCCAGACAAGGGGCTTAAGACTTGAGAGACCCCCAGGGCCTTGCATTATCCAAGCTGCTTTGAAGCAAGTCGGGAGGGGAAAGCCTAGCACACATCGGGTCAAGCGGCTGAGAGAGAAGCACCAGTAAAAAAATCAAAGGGGGAGAGTTTTTGTTGCTTGAACCACTCCACGGTTGTAGCAGTTGTGGTTGTGCCTTCAAGTCGTTTCCGACTTATGGCTACCCTAAGGCGACCCTTTCATGGGGTTTCTTTGGTAAGGTTTATCCAGAGGAGGCTTGCCATTGCCTTGTCTGGGTAGATTACATCATTTCATCTCAGTGGGTAGATTTGGGAGGAGAGCGGAGGCAAAGGAGGCCTGTTTGTCTTCTGTAATTGCGTCTGCTCCTGGAGAGCCATTAGAGGTCATTATGAACAGACCTTGCACCACGTTGGCCGTAATGAGGGCGCCTGATGGGAAATCGATCCCGCCTCGTAATGAACCTGGACCTCTAAGCCTCTCCAAAATCCAGTCCACTGATATCTCTTAAGCGAATAAATTAGTGAAGTCGAAGGCTGTTGTGGCCGGCATTCATAGTTTTTTTATGGGTTTTTCGGTCTCTGTGGCCATGTTCTAGAAGAGTTGATTCCTGACATTTTGCCAGCAGCTGTGGCTGAAGATGCCAAAGCCACAGATGCTGGTGAAACGTCAGGAATAAACTCTTCTAGAACATGGCCACAGAGACCGAAAAACCCACAAAAGCTACCAATAAATTAAGCTCCTTCCCATCTCGATTCCAGCTCCTCCAGCCCTGTTGCATTAGGTAGACATTGGGCATTGCTTTGTGTCCAAACCATGGTGCCCAACTTATGGGGAAAATGGTTTTAATCAGACCTCAGTACCATTAGGGTATGAATGGCCAACTGCATGGGGACTGTTTTCTAGGGTTAATCCACATTGTAGAAGCAATCCAGTTTGCCACCGCTTTAAGTGCTGTAGCTCCATCCTGCAGAATCCTGGGATTTCAAGTTTTGCAAGGTCTTGAGACTTCCCTACCCAACTGTGCTGGTGCCTCACCAAACTACAAATCCTATGGTTCTGCAGAATGGAGCCACAGCAGTTAAAGTAGTGTCAAACCACATTGTTTCTACAGTGTGCATGTAGAACTATACTTGCAGTAGAGAAACATCTGCAAGAGGGGTTTGCAGTATTCCCATCAGTAGGATAATGATGATGATTATTATACTGTATTTGTATCCTGAGCTTTTCCCGAAACTGGGACCCAAAGCAGCTCACAGTGTTAAAAGTACCATACACTTAAAAACATACAAAAGCGCTACATTAAAATAAAATAAAATTATAAGCCAACTAGGAGTTAACAGATGGTTTAATTCAAAGAAAAGGAGCAAAACTTTCATGTAGCCCATGCAAATAATATATTAGGATCAGGTACAACTGTATATCTCCACGTTTGTTTATTTATGCTGTTTGAAAAGTCATTTCCGCTGGTCATCAGATGCCCAAGAACTTTAATGTTTCATAGGTCTTTGCATTCTTTGGCTCAATCTGCACGCACAAAAAAGACTCTTCTTTCCTCTCAGGCGATCTCTCTTTTTTGTCTTGAAATGTAACTCCGCAGAAATCTAACTTTGCTCCATTATTACGATTCTTCTCACTCCTACCTGCAGGCAACGCTTAGCATTCGAAAGACATTCTCTTAAGGTCAATACTAATTAATGGCAAATTTAATTAAAGTTTCCAGTGCGTTCGCTTAAAGTGGTTTCTAATGGGTATCTCTCTGGCTTGGCACTCTCTCCCCCATTCCCCAAACTCAAGCTAGAAGGGGGTTATCATTGATGAACAGCAGTCATTTTATGACAGAGGGATCAGAGAGAATGAAAATGTGGCAAAAGTGGAATTATTTGAGGAGTCACCGGAAGAGTGGATGGGGAAATTGAGGCATTGCCTTGGTTTGGTCTTGCAAAGAGAGGATGCAGGATGTGAAACGTCACTGGTTTCCTTTCCGGAAGCGAAAGCAAATAATTTCAAAGGTTTCTATGTTCCACGCTGGGCGAGAGATTATGAGGATTTCTGCACATTTTTGAGAATCACATTAATTTTTCAGATTTTGGATTTTGCAAAAAAAAAAAAAAAATGCCAATATTTTATGTCCGTTACGTAGTTATTGTCACTGTGTGCCTTCAAGTCGTTTCCAATTTATGCTGAACCTATCATTGGGTTTTCTTGGCAAGTTTCTTCAGAGAAGATTTGCGGTTGCTATCCTCTGAGGCTGAGAGAGTGTGCTTTGCCCAGGGTCTCCCAGTGAGTTTCATGACTAAGTGGGCATTCAAATATATATACAGTGCGCCCGCATTATACGCGGCTTTGAGTGTATGGGCTCAAGCCGTGCGGGGTGCAAGGAAAAGTGCGTCCCATTCAGATGAATGGGGTGAACACCCGTGGCACGTGCGCGCCACTGCACCGCCGTGCGCACGAGCCCCATTCACTTGAATAGGGCTCAAACATAGGTGGAATTTGCCTTATGCAAGGGGGTCTGGAATGGATCCCTCACGTAAGGTGAGGTTCCACTGTGTATGTGTGTGTGTATGTATATGACAGAGCCGGCATGGTGTAGTGATTTGAGTGTTGGACTATGGCCCTATACAGACTGGCAGAAAGCTCCAGCATCCTCACACTGGGTGCCCTAACTCTACCCCCATGGCGCCATTTTGGCGTCTGCCGGTCCACACAGCATGCACCATCATGATGCACCTCCAGCACTGCATCAACATAATGCAGCACTGAAGGGCCATCATAAAGCAGCGCCGCCACAGCTATGGTGCCCCTTGGAGGGTGCAAAAAAGAGCTGCTTTTTGTGGCTCCTTTTTGCACTCTCCAGAGGCCAAATTGCAGCCACGGAGACAGGTTGCTGCAGCCCCGATCCAGCTAGGAAAGGGGCAGCTGCATGCTACCCCTTATGCGCAATGAGCCCCTATGACTCTGGAGACGAGAGTTCTATTCCTGCTCAGCCATGGAAACCCATGGAAACACACTCTCAGCCCCAGAAAACCCTGTGATAGGTTTACCTTAGGGTTGCCATAAGTAAGAAACAGCTGGAAGAAACAAAACAACAACAACACACAAACAAGGAAAGAGAGAAAGAGACAATTTCCCAGAAAATGCTTCTGCCTTCTAACTGCGTCTTAAGGCTTTCCATCCCAAGTTTATCTAAAATGAGGAAGTGATGGTATATAAAATAAATCTGACGTAAGGCGTTTTATTATTGGTTTGGGGAAAGAATGCTGGGCAGCATTTTAAATTCCTACATTTCGGACTGGAATGATTGCTGCTGTGTGTTTTTCAGATCGGCTGCAGGATTTAATGCGGTCCTTTCTAGTATCTCAAATGGCATCACAACTCAGCCCCTGCCCCCCCCCCATAATGAACATTTTATTGCAAGTTAAGCGGAATGATTGATTTAGTCCCTAAGCTTGTATTTGCTGAGCAAGACGCGTAAAAGGTTAGGAACACACGGAAAGAATTATTTTTCTGTACTTAAAAAGGAAAAAGGAAGCAGCAAGAAACACAGGAAGGCATTTGGAAAGGCCATAAATTCTTCAATAAGTCAGCGCACAGTAGCTCTCTAGGACAGAACCAATGAAATACAGTGAGCTCTAACAACAACAATGACACAATTTTACCACTGTTCTATGGTATTATCATTATTATTATTATTATTATTATTATTATTATTATTATTATTATTATTATTTCCATTGTACCACTGTTCCATAAGAGAGCCAGTTTAGTGTAATGGTTTCAACATCGTACTACGATTCCGGAATCCAAGGTTCGAATCCTGCCTCCTCCTGTAAACTCACTGGATGACCTCGGACAAGTCGCACTTTCGAGTAACAACTTGCCAAGAAACCCCCGTGATATGGTCGCCGTAAGTCAGAAACTACTCGAAGGCACACAACAACGACAACAAACCATTGTTACATAGGTGGGCATGGGTGCCATTTTTCATCCCAGTCGAAGCCTCCAAAAACTTATCAAATCTACCCCATGTAGGCCACTTTGCCAAATGATGAAGACAAACAAGTCTTCTTTTGTGGTGTTATTTCTTTCTGGCTGCTCCTGTATGGAGTCAATGGGTCGGTCTAGGTGGGCCATTTTGTTGATGCAATCCTTTACTTCTTCTGCCATTGGGCAACTGTGCAAAGATTGCAACTGGGAAGCTGCCAGAGGTTTGGCTGGGAAAGGGCATCACTGCCTGGCTAGAATGCCACACAGTGTCTCCATCTACGACATGCCCATCTCCAGGCTTTGAACATCAAAGAGGTTTGCGCACTGTACAGACCAACATAATGAGATGGATTGGCACCAGATCAAACTCTTGCCCCAACCCTTGCCAGTCAGTCAATGGAGTTAGTCAATGCAATTCAATGCAGTCAAGGCAAGTTTTAGCCACCCACCCACCAAAAAAAGCAACGCCTCCAGGCTTTCTGCAAACTCTGCCTACCGGATCTCAGAAGAAAGGGTCGAATAAGGAATATGCAGAGTTATAACTCACCTTAGTTTCATAACACTTTGTGCTATCTGCAGTATCTAGACTGACCTTTGCCGGTCTTTTTAGTAGCAAGAATTGATTAAACAGTTAACGCTGAGCGTGATTTCTCCATCCGTCATGAAGACAAGGTGCTCTGTGGCCGTGAAAAATGCCTGATCTTGAACAGCAACACTTACCATCACACCTTGTTAAACAGAGAACGAAAGTCCTTCGACGCTCAGTAAATATTTATGGGCACCACAATGAAGTGATGACTGGAGAGGTTCATTTGCTGAGAGGGGAGGCTGGATGCGCTCCAATGCAAGCGAACATCTCTGTATTTAACCTCATGCGCTGGGATATATATTTTGAAAACATTTGCACTGAATGACTGGCAGAGTGTTTTATGACCCCGATGTAGGGTTGCCACATTCCGGTCCTTCAAATCCAGGCATGTAATTTGTATATGATGCAAATTATTATCATTAAGCTTATTATTAAATTGCATTCTGATTATACAAAGTCAAAACAATAATCATTGCCATCCAGGATGGGTATTTTTAGCCCCTTCAGTCTGGGATTTTCTGGGTTTTCTGGGACAAACGGCAACCCTACCCAGATGGGAATTCCAATGGAGTGAGGCTTGGTAAAGGACTAGTAGTAGGGTTTCATGTAGACGTCTTCAGTTTCCTGAATGGACTAAAAAAATTAATGGGGACCACTCTGCAGACAACTAGAAATATGTGATTCCTTTTCAGCATTATGGTTTGCTAGAAAATGGGAGTACCAGTTGAGTATCCCTTATCCGGAATTCCAAAATCCAAAACATTTTGTGGTTTTGAGTACCTGCACTTTAACTCAAAAAGTTTTGGATTTTGGAGTATTTTGGATTTTGGGATTCTGGATAAGGGACCTGTATTGTAAGGAGCCAGCATGGCATCATGGTTTGAGCGTTGGGCTGTGAATTTGGAGACCAGGGTTCGATTCCTCATTCAGCCATGAAACCCACTGAGTGACTTTTGGCTGAACAAAGTCACACTCTCTCAGCTTCGGGGGAAGGCAATGGCAAACCTCCTCTGAACAAATCTTGCCCAGAAAACATCATGAAAGGTTTGTCTTAGGGTTGCTGTAAATCCGAAACAACGTGAAGGCACACAACAAGAACATCAACAAGAAAGTGCAGTTGGAGGAGACCTTCATGGGTTGAGTGACAAAATAAAGCTTTGGCTGCTTTTGTTTGTTACTCTTTTGAAGAGCAGTGCTGCGTTCCTCTGAGATTATTCACTCTAGTGATTGATTGATTGATTGATTGATTGATTGATTGAGTTCTCCTTCTCTCCTGAAACTGGGACTCAAGGCAACTTGGGTTCAAAGAAACACACAAAGGATGGGCGTTTGTGAGTGACATATGCATGCATAAGACACACTATGTATGCAGGGTGGAGTATTTGCCAACAGAGATATTCTTCTGTCAGCTAGCTGTATCTGGATTACACAACAGCATCCAGTCATTGATGTGAATTACACAACATTGCTCTCTTGCCTAGGAGTTGCGTAGCGCAACTTGCAGATATTTATTCCAAGCGAAGCGGATGTTGTACTGCAGCCAAGGAGTGATTTTATCAAAGCCCACTTAAGGAAGCTGTAATAGTAAAAACAAAAAACCGAGTTCAAAGCCATGTTTAAATCACATCGGTAAAATAAAAATAACAGTACAACATTTTGAGTTCGAAGCCATTTTGGCAGGAACCGATCGGTAATCCAAAGCCTTCCTGTATAATAATAATTTTAAAAGTGCTTGGTCTACTAGACTTCTCCAAAGCTTGGAAAGGTAATTTCTTAAGGAATACCTTGTTTTCAAGCCTTCAAATTTAATTTATTGACCCCCCCCCCCAAAAAAAACCCCAGCTTGGTGCCTTTCTTACAGGAGTAGGTGTCTTCCTGGGCTACTTTTAGTGAAAATTTGGTAACGGGTAGAAATAACAGGGAAAGGCTCAGGATAGACACTACAAAAAAGGAGGACAAGTCGACACCTCAGCAAACATTTTATTGAAAACAAATAAGGTGGACATGTAAAATGGAGGCTGCAGCTTCACTGCAGAATTAATGCAGTTTGACACCACTTTAATGGAGTCCTGGGATTTGTAGCTTGTTGTGGCACCAGAGTTCTGCGGCAGAGAAGGCTAAATATTTCACAAAACCACACATCCCAGAATGCATTAAGCCCTGGCAATTAAAGTGGTGTCAAACTGCATTAATTCTGCAGTGTAGATGCAAATGCAGCCTTGCATAAGCAAAGACAAACATCCAGAACTTCCTAGAGACCCCTTGAAGGCTTCTTCCAAATTGCATCCAGGGATGACATTTTCTTTCATCAACCTCCAGTTTCCTTCTGATTTCCATTTTAGCGGCCAAACTTATAGAACTATATCTGTAATAGCTATAAATCTGTATCTTGTGGTTGTTATTGTGTGTCTTCAAGTTGTTTCCAACTCATAGCGGCCCTAAGGCGAACCTATAATGGGGTTTTCTTGGCAAGGTTAGTTGGCATATGGTTTTTGTAATCCAAAAAGGTAACTTTCCCAACCTTTGCTGTCCTCCAGGAGGGGAGACCACAGAGCCATACTCCCAAACAGGAAAACCTGTTTTTTCTGATGGGTTTCATGTAATTCACCCCCAGCTCCTTCCTAATTGCTGACATCTGAAAGTCATTACAATAATTGACGCAAAACTGGAGCGTTTTGGCATTTCTCCTGAATGTCTCACTGGGATGAGTTCATGACTCTGGACCACCCCCTTGGAAATGTCCAATGACCAAAGTCCATATCTGATGGGGAGAAAGTACATGGCACATTAATCCCTGGCATGTGGAAAAGGACAGAAGCACGGCTGGATTTGTCAAAGGGCCTGGCTCTTTGCAAAGTTGGAGGGTAAGCAAAAGTAACAGGACAAACTGGGGGCAACCATGTATGGACCAAACAAGAGATGCCTTTCATTTCTGTCAATGTGCCGTGCTGTAAATCACAGTCAATTAGCAAAAGCCATCAATATTGCCAACAACTGCCTATCCTAAGCTTTTAGACTTGGACAGGGCATGTCATAATCTTCCGTTCTGCTTTCCAAATGAGTCCTGGTTTTGAGTCTTGGCTCGGATGCACCTCTCTGTTATGCAGCAAAGTGTTATCTTTGCAGCTCCCATGAGTATTATTAACTTCAAGGATGTGGCTGGGCTCCAGAGAGCTTGTTTTCAAGTTTATCGAGAACATCCAGCTTGGCGTCTTGCCTTGCAGAGATAAATGTGGGCTTTGTTTGTTGGTTCTTTTTCCTCGGAAAGGAGCCCTAGATGGCACGCCAGAGGCAAACACAGAACAGTTTTGCCTCCGCTCCTCCTAATGATAACCCAAGGTAACAGTTTTATAGCTCCTCCACAGATGCAAGAAACATGATCTTGTGGGATCTTGTGTGAAGACAGAGGCCAACTCTCTCTCTCTCTCTGTGTATCCATACTGTACACTTATAGCATTATTTGATACCACTTTAAGGTCCAGGCTTTGGAATCCTAGGATTTGTAGTTTCACGAGGGACTCAGAATTCTCTGCTAGAAATCTCTAGTGCTTTCCCCACCAAACATCAAATCCCAGGATTCCAGAAAAGTGGCGTCAAATGGGCATGATAAAGACGTTTTTACACCACCAGGCTTTCACATGACATGGCTGCTGTCTTGTTTTCATTTGAAAAGTGTTTTAAACTTTAAATTTCTGACCTGCGTCCTTTTCGTTTCTGCAGAAATCTGATGCCGAGGACCTTGGAAGGCCAGATTACCATGGAGAAAACGCCCAGCTACTTTGTGACCAAGGAAGCCCCCAGGCGCATCTACAACATGTCCAGGGACACCAAGTTGATTGTGGTGGTGCGCAACCCGGTGACGCGGGCCATTTCAGACTACACACAGACCCTTTCCAAGACGCCCACCCTCCCCAGCTTCCAGGCATTGGCCTTCAAGAACCTCAGCACCGGACTCATCGACACAACCTGGAGTGCCGTGAGGATTGGCATTTACGCCAAGCATTTAGACAACTGGCTGCGGTATTTCCCCTTGTCCAAATTCCTCTTTGTCAGCGGGGAGCGGCTGGTGAGCGACCCGGCCGGGGAGATGGGCCGCGTCCAAGACTTCTTGGGTCTTGAGCGGGTGGTGACAGACAAACACTTCTACTTCAACGAGACCAAGGGTTTCCCGTGCTTGAAGAAGCCCGAAGGGAGCAGCCGGCCCCGGTGTTTGGGGAAATCCAAGGGGCGGCCGCACCCCAAAATTGACCAACAAGTCATCCGGCGGCTGCAGGAGTTCTACAGACCTTTCAACATGAAGTTCTATCAAATGACAGGGCAGGATTTTGGGTGGGATTGACGGAGAGACGTCTTTGCACAAAAGTGGGGACATTGACCATGCTCCAAGGTGAGGTGTGGGGAGTCCGTTGGCCCATTTAGCAGCCCCACAAGCCAGATCCTGCTCCCCTAGACCCAGTATGAGCTGGAGTGCCTGCAATTCCAGGGCGGGGACTTCTGGATCTGGGATGTATCGGCTCCTTTCTAATTTATATCCCCTCTTGCCAGGAAGAGAGAGATGCACTCTTCGCTGAGGAGAGAGAAAAGTATTTAAGATATGTCCATTGTTGTTGTTTTTAAAGTCAGTGACAGCAAAAGGAGAGTAACTATGGGGAGCTCTGGTGCAACGAATTTTCTTCCAAATAAACCTGGCTAATATTGATTGGGCATCAAAGTTTTTGAGTGTGAGTGTCTTATGTATGAATGTGTTAGAGGGGGAAAGAGAGAGAGAGATGATGATGGTGATGATGATGATGGTGGTGGTGGTGATGGAAGCAATTCAGTATGTTCCTCTGCAAATACCAAGAGCCTGGGAAAGTTATCTTTCTTAGATTGCAAAAAAAAGTGCCCAGCCAGCATAGCCAGTGCTCATGATAGCAATTGTAGTGCAAAAAAAGTAACTTTCCTAGGCTCTGCATGGTCCCATTCTCTGTGACCCAGCAGCAATGAGACTCAGAAAGAAGGTGGGCATGACTTAAACACAGAACAGTGACTAAATGCAAATCTATCTATCTATATATATACACATATGTATTTGCTAATGCAAATCCATATATATACAGTATATATATACACATATGTATTTATGGGTTCTTCCTGAGTTTCTGCGAGACCTTCTAGCAGCTAATAAAAAGCTCCTCTGAACCTCCTCCAAATGTTTACAATTGTTTCTCTTTTTAAAAGTCGGGCACTTTCCCATCTCCGGCATGCAAGATCTTGGGTCGGGAGGGATGTATCTAGGAGGAAAATGGAAACACAATACTTTGCCGTATCTGATAAAACGGAGGGGGACAAATCATTCCCTTGAGGGAAACCCGGAGAGGTTGTGCTTGTTGAAGTTCCTGTAACAAGAGGCTTATCAACTCTTTGTTTCCGCGGCCTCTTCATGGGGCAGTAATTTTGTTCAGGTGATGCTCAAGGGCTCTTAAGCCGCCTCTGAAGCCCGGATCCATTCAGGGGCCTCTTCAGATGGCTTGTTAATCTGTTTACTGAAAAAACAAAGAGCGCAATGACATGGATCAAATGGATGTCTGACTCAAGCCTCTCCAGCTCGCCTGGTTTCCTGTCCTAAAAGGGAGGCTTGAATGATTTGTGTGCACTCTCACATGCACATGCACTGTGCAATGCTTTTGTGTTGCTGGAATTGTTGCCTTCTGAGATCAGTGGTGAGAGGAAGCTGTTCACAGATGGGAACGGATGGGAATTTAGGTTCAGCTCCTCTCCATCAGTGTTTTTGACATCCGTAGGGTGGTCAATGTGCTCTGGGTGTTGTTGGCGTGATATATTTATGTCCCACCTTGTTCCCGGTTTCAGACTAAATGCAGCTAAAAACACAGTTAAAAATTAATTGTTGTTGTTGTGTGCCTTCAAGTCGTTTCCAACTCGTGCCAACCTGAAGGCGAACCCATCATGGGGTTTACTTGGCAAGATTTGTTCAGAGGGGTTTTTTCATTGGCTTCCCCTGAGGCTGAGAGAGTGTGACTTGCCCAACGTCACCCAATGGGTTTCTGTGGCCATGCAAGGAATCGAACCCTGGTCATAGTTCAACGCTCAGACCACTACACCAAGTGATAATCAAACCTTGGTCTCCACTGAAGAAGTGGATCGATATCCATGAAAGCGTATGCTGAAATAAAAATGTCCTCCACTTGGAGCATGACTAAGAAGCATGGATTTATATTTATATGAGCGTTTTTAGCTTTTATTTTGGAATGTCCTACATTTTTCTTGAATGCCCTACATTTTGCTGTCTCGTCTCCTCTTTTGCTGTTACGACATCTGGTCACTCTGTCTGGGAAGGAAGGACAGGGCCTCGCATGGCTCCTTTTTTGAAGGCCCCAAGACTTTCTTCAAAGGGGAAAGGCTCCACCAGTGATCCCCAAATTTTGGTTCTCTACGTGTTTTGGATTTCTAGCCCCAGAAGCCCCAACCAGCTTTCCCAACAGTCAGGAATTCTGGAAGCTGAAGCCTAAAATTTTGGATGACCAAAGTTTGGGAACTACCAGCCCTTTTGTGTGCACCAGCAACCCTTGGAGAACTCTGGACTGCTAGAATGGGTTGGAGAAATTACAGGTTTGACTCAGTATCAGTCCCTACATTGTCCATCCCTATAAAACCAATGTCCAACTTTGTCCATCCCTCCAAAACCAGCATCCTATATTGTCCATCCCTACAAAACTAATGTTCTACATTATCCATCCCTACAAAACCAATGTCCAACGTTGTCCATCGCTACAAAACCACTGTCCAACATTGTCCATCTCTACAAAACCAGTGTCCTATATTGTCCATCCCAACAAAACCAGGGGATCAGAATAGTTGGGGGGCAGAAGGATTGGCCTCTTTGTTGAGGACCCCCATCCCCGATGGAAGCAGCCTACCAAATGGGCCACCAGGAGACAGGGTTAGGTGCCGGCGCCAAGCTAGGGAATCGAGTGCGAAGAGGGGGAGAACCCTGTTGTCACTTTGGCCGGCTTTCCCCCACATGATAGACTGTGCCCTGCTTGTTTAGGTTTTGTTTCCAGCCGTGTGACATTCGACCAAATTATTCTCCGCCGAGGGCTTTAGAAGATTCCCAAGAGTCCCTGAATGCCGGGAAGTTCCGATGGCGATCCTCTTTTTCAGCTGACTACCTTCATTCACAGGCCTGGTGCCATTGATATGCAAAGCGACTCCGGGGCTCTCAGCTCTGAAAGCTGGTTTGTGTCTCTGCTTTGTGAAACACAAAATATAGTGGGGGGAGGCATTGGTATAGAGAAGGTCTTCCCCTTTCTCTCCACCCCTTTTTCCTCCAAAGAAAAGCCTGGCCCTCCAAAGGGGACACAATGCCATATAGAGTGGGGCTTTTCAACCAGCTGAAGCGACCCCCAAAAAGGCATTGAAAAGGGAGCTTTGGCTTGCAAACTCATTAAGGCTTCTCAATGGTTTTTTTTTTTTCTTTCCTTGGCCAAGGCTTGGCCTCGGAGGCCGGCCGCCCGGATTAAGACTTCTGGAGTGTTACATGAGCCCCCTGCTTCAACTAATTGCTGCCCCACAGCTCCGAGGGTCAAGTCTTTTTGCATTCATGGCATTGAAGAGGTGCCACTTGCAGGGCTGACCAGGTGAAGCCTCTACTTCATTAGGTGGAGACAATAAAAACAAGCCCATGGAAGGGAGGGGAAGGCAAGTGTCGGGGGAAGATGGTCACTGGGGAAAGGAAAATGGCTAGTGCTTTCCATAGGAATTCCTGCTGGCATTCAGAGGGAGACACACGCACGCTCCCAGCGACTGCTGGGAGATCTAGGGAGGCGCAAAATGGAGCATGTCACATCTGAAGCATTGCGGGGTTTGAATGGTAGGCAACCTCTCCATTGCAGAAAAACCCAACGAGCCATTCGGTCATAGACCACCCTTTTAGAAGGAGAGCATTTTTATCAGGGTGGCATCATACCTTCCAACATTTCACAGACGAAAGGCAGGGCATGCGTGGGCAAGCATGGCCAAGGTGGCAAAAGTTATGGATGAGGAAGAACAGGCAATCGAGGACATGCTGCGGCGGTTTGCTTTTGCCTGCTGGTATTCAGAGGGAGACACACGCACGCTCCCAGCGACTGCCCACTGGGAAGGGAAAGAATGACCCATCCTCTCCACTACCACCAGCACTACTAACCTGAGTGAATTCATTGCAAACCATTTCTTCACTTTCAGTTTGCAGCAACTGGAGTCATCAGAGGGCAATGTGGGAAAGAGGGAGGAGGCAGGAGAACCTGGGACATTTTAAAAGCAGCTGCGAAAGTGGAACAACGGAGGCTTAATTGTGACTATCCCTGGGACACTAACTGCACAGATGGAAGAAAGAAAGAAGAACCATAATCAGTGTGTCATTAAGGGGGTACGTGGGTGCGGACTGCGCCAGGTGACCCCTTAAGAGGAGTGACACCTTTGCACTGCAAACATCTGCCTTTGGGCAGACATGGGATGTGGCCTTCACCTGCATCCCTTTAAAATGCCAAAGAGATGGTGAAGTGTTTCATACCAGCGCAAACGCAGTTTCCGTTCATAGGAAATTTCTACTCCCCAAACAATTTAGGGACGCTGGAGTCAAGGGGATGGTTCCCTGACTTTTAGTAAGCGCATCAGGCTTTCAGAAACATGAATGTTTTACCGGCGTTTTACCAGCGCTTACCTGATATGAACATCTTCGGTGTGAGCGGGGTGAGGCTTAGTGAGAAGAGAAAGAAGAGCCCTCAGGTTTAAAATGTTATTATTATTATTATTATTATTATTATTATTATTATTATTATTATTTTAGTATTTAGTATTATTTTTTGATATTAAGTTTTCTCAAATTCTTTAGAAACATCACATTTTGCCAAATGTTTACTTCAACCAGATGAAACTAAGTATATGTATATGTAAACGCATTTAGGCTGTGCATATGATATACTTTTAATTACGCTAGCTGTTTATGTCTCAACTATTACCATTACATTCAGTAATATGGAGGAATTAATGAGTAATATGATTAATGAGTAACTTCGGTACAAAAAAGCATTACTAAGGATTCTGTATGATGTGGTCTGGGAGGAGTCGATGGGGTGTTTGTTACCACACTGGGGGACACCAAACCTAGTGATGCCACTGACCATAACGCAAAGTAATCATACTTTTATTATTTGGGGAAGTAACTAATTAAAAATGTTACTAGCCCCAAACAACTCATTTCTTCTAAGTGTTGCGCAGAAGCAACTCTTGCAATGTATGCGTGTTTGTGTGCAGCATGTGGTACTGCTGCAGTTTCTTCATGGAGGGAAATTGTGGCCAAACCATGTCATTCCACATCTGGCGTTTCTGAAGCTTCCCAGGAGCTGAGATGGTGGGAGATGAATTCCCCCCAGATGTTACGATGGCCTGAATCCTATTGACAATCCCAAACAAAATAGACCCATTGAAACAATGGGATTGGTACAAACACGGACTCATCATCCAGCAACTGATTTCGTGGCTGTACTTAGTTGGGCCTGATCGATAGGATTCAGGACCCTGTGATGTTTTATTGCATGAGATGTGCAACCATGCAGAGAACAGATGCTATTTTCCTACCCTGTGCCCATCCACTGGCATGTTTTGGGGCACCTGAAATGACACACCACTTCCAGATACCATTTTGGCTGAGTTTTGGCTGATTTTTACCATTTCTTTTGTGTTTGGAGAAGTTTTTTGGGGGGGTTGGGGTGCCTTTGGAGGTCAGCGGAAGAAAACTGCTGAGCTTTGGGCACATTTTGGGGCATCAAAAATCACCTGAAAATCAGCCTGAGTTCTAGGTCCTTTGAGGGTTTTCTGGAGGCACTTAGGAGTCCCAAGGGCCACTTCATCCATTCCTATTTTATTGGCCAAGTAAATGATGTTTGTGAAGTCAATGGCTTTCATGACTGGCAACACGTTTCGCCAGCATCTGTGGCTGGCATCTTCAGAGGATGCTGGCAAAATATTTTGTGAAGTCGAAGTCTTTCATGGCCAGCATTCACAGTTTTTTTTTGGGGGGGGGGGGGTTTGGGTGCTATATTTTGGGCTATGCATCTCTGGCATCTTCATAATATTCTCTGAAGATGCCAGCCAGAGATGCTGGCGAAACGTCAGGAATAAACTCATCTAGAACATGGCCACATAGTCCAAAAAATCCACACACACAAAAAAAAAACCCCTATAAATGATGTTTCCTCATATAACATTTAAATGCCTATGACTGTTTCCAGCTTGATCCTACGGAGGTGTCATGGAAATTGTCCCAGGGCCAGCAATGTGCTCATTGTGAAGAAATCCACAATGAGGAAGGGCCACACCTCCTCCACAACTTCCCCAGCCTCTTTCCCCAAAGCCGCTGGGCTTTTCTGCCGGGGTTCTCACTCTTTCAGCATTTGGAGAGGTAAAAGTGTCAGCCAGGTCCCCCCATTCTGGCAGGGTCAGCGAGTGATCGGGCGACCTTGTCACTCACCCATGGCCAGCCCCATCTCCCCGGCTTTCTTGTCGGTGACCCCTTCAAATGTTTGGACAGAGGGCAGCGTTTGCTGTCAGCAGAGATTAACTTGTGTGGGGAGAAAGTTACCCCCATTGGTAGGACCACTTGGTATGTGCAAAGGCGTTGCATTTGGTTGTACACTACTTGACTTCTTTCTGCTAAATCCATTCCCATTCTCCATTTGGGAAGCAGCATCCACTGCAATAGGAAAAATAAAAAGATTGAAATCTCATTGTTTTTCTGCGCCTTCAAGTCAGCTCCAACTTATCGCAATCCAATGGGTAGGTTTATTTAGAGGTGGCTTGCCATTGCCTTCCTCAAAAGCTGAGATTGTGTGGCTCGCCCAGGGTCACCCAGTGAGTTGCTCTAGGCAAGTGGCGATTCGAACCCTGGCCTTCCAAAGTCCTAGGAGTTTATCACACATGAGGAGTTTCTCTTAATTTCAAATGAAAAGAAAGTGGGGCCAGAACGCATTCACTTAAAGTCGGTAGCGAAATTACGTGAATGCTCATTGCATTCGAACTGGCTTCCCATTGCCCAAAAACAGCATGCCATTGCCCAAATTTGCGTGTGGCAGTCTATCACGCAATAACATGAAACCCCGTGATTGCGTTTGGACTGACTTCCCATTGCCTGACTTTGTGTGTGGCGGTCTATCACGCAATAACGTTAAACCTCATGATTGCATTCAGATTGCCATTGAATTATACTTCCAATCTCCCTTGTCTGATAAATTCCCAAGTCTAACACTCAAACTACTACACTGCACTGCCTCTTGATTGTTATGTGACTTCAAGTAAACACTGACCTATGGCGAACCTATCTGAAGGTTTTCTTGGCCAGTGAGAGAGTGCGACTTACCCAAAGTCACCTTAGTTTCCTGGTGTCCTAATCATTGGGTCAATTGGCTCTAAATAAAGAAGATTTTCTTGGTAAGGTTTGCTCTGCGGGGGTTTGCCATTGCCTTCGCCTTTGGCTGAGAGAGTGTATAATTAGCCCACAGTGACCCATTGGGTTGCCATGGGTGAACATGGATCCAGTGCTGGTCTCCCAGAGCCCTAGTCCAACTTAAATTTTGGCCTAGGACTCTGGGAGACCAGTGCTGAATTCATGTTCAGCCGTGGCAACCCACTGGGTCACTGTGGGCTAGTCCCAAGGGCTACTTTGCCCATTCCAAACCATGTCACCTTGCTAGTTGTCTTGAGCATTACAGCATCTTCTAAAGACACCCAACTACTTGTACAATGGCACAAGTAAGACACCAATAGGATTCTAGACTATGAGAACAACCTTAATATTCCTGGTGTATGTTTTTCTTAGCCTTCAAGTTCAGAGACTCTCCTGACAATCTCAGTTCCCATGAATGAATGAACAAATGATTACTGCAAAGGTTGGCATAATGATGGCACCCAAAGGAATCCCATCATCCCCACAGATGGAGGAAAAGAGGAATGCTTTCATTCATGGGCTGAAGCTTGTTCTCTCCCACCAAAAATTATTCAAGGAACTTAACAAGACCTTGGGCCAAAGAAAACCAGAAGAGAGCACCAGCCATTTCCCGTCTACTGGTTTGAATTGCGGCAAAGTCTTCCAACACAGAATAAACTTGTGCCATATAAAAGAAAAGGAGGAGGGAGGGGATGCCCAAGCCTTGGGAGAAGGGTGAGGGGAGGGTTGAGATAACCATAGCCACATGTCCCTGAGTTGTTTCCAAGCCCTGTCAAGTTGAAATATGCGAAGTGAGTCCGTGTAACCACTATCATATGGTACCATCTTCAGTTGAACCTATAAAGGAAGGGCTGAGCTGGCGGAGGGAAACCCGACAGCCTCTTTTAATGCTCAAATACGTCCAGGCACTTGGGGTTTAATGTCGGTCTAATTGTTCCAGAGACAGAGGGCACCGGCATTGATGGGGGTGAGATGGAAACCCATCTCTCAGATGGAGCCAAAGTCATGTTTTGCTAATTTGGCTTCTCCATCCCTGCCTTCCATCCTCTGTGCCCATGATTGGAGATGATTTTCCCAGCAAACAATGGCGGCTAATTTATTCCTCTGCCGTTGATCCGCCGGCCATCTGCTGTCACAATCTGAAATTTGACAGAGGCCACAGAGATGGGGAGTAGGAGGGAGGCATTGGATGGGTTCAGTACTGGTTGAAGACACAGATCTCCACATTATTGTGCCAACCTCCCCTTCTGGATCAGGGAGACATTCAAAGGAGCCCTTCTGTGGTTTTCCGTCGTTTTACAAGAGAGAAGGAGGCCTGCAGTGTCTTTGTGGAAAATATGTTTATTGACCACCGTCATGCTCTTTTGCTTCAGGAGCCTGGTCTCTTCCTTCAAAAGCTCAGTGCAGGGCACACTGCAAAAGTGATCGTGGCATAGGAGGAAACAAGAGACCATGCATCCCAAATAACACACTGCTAGCAATGGACTTCTTTTTTGAAGGGCGGAAAGTATAGATACATTGGCCTCAGTTCAATTGCTAGTCTCAAATGGATGCAATGGTGCCCAAGCTCTGGCCTTCCAGGTCTTTTGGACTTCAGCTCCCAGAATCCCAGACCACTGGCCAAGATGGCTGAGGCTTCTGGGAACTGAAGTCCAAAACATCTGGAAGACGAGAGTTCAGGAATAAATGGAGGAAGGTTTAAAGGAGGCAAAGTCCATATGCTACATGGTGGTCAAAAACTATTATTTCTCATAAAGCTCAACACTTTTCAGCCCGAATCCCATGCCTTAGCTTCCAGAATTATTTTCAGATCTGTTCACTATAGAAGTGGACCTTTGAATACTAGAAGGAAATTTCTGAGAATTGCCCCCTGAAGAAGGCCAAACACATTGGTCTTTTTAGGAAAGAAATGCTTTTGACCATCGTATAGCATGCGGGACTTCTTTCATTCTTCCACTGTGAATACTGTGCTTTATTCTTCTCCTTGTTGTTGTTCCCCAAAGCAGCCTTCCTTCTGAGCTGTGCTTTCCAGATATGTTGGACTGCAACTCCCATCACACCTCACCCAATGGACTGCTGGGCTGGGGGTGATGGGAGATGTAGTCCAACATGCCGGGAGTCCACCAGGTTGCAAGGGGGGGGGGAGAGACTGACCTTTAGGCTTGTGAACCCAACCCAATTCAACCCAGCCCAACCCTTGCTCTCAAAAGGAACTGCACTTACAAAGTAAAAAAAAAAAATCTGTGATGGCAGGAGGTAAGGGACTCATTTGTCTCCCTCTTTTCTCTGCCCTGGATCATGGAAAATTCTGGAGGACCGCAAAAACCTCAAGGCTTCAGTGCTCTGTGCTCCCCCCCCCCCCCCCCCGACATACTGGGGACAGATGGCGAAGAGCAAGAAAAAGAGCTCGGAACGAAAGGGAGGGATTTTGCAAGGATGTTCTGGTTAAGAGGGTAAAAGAGAGAAAGAGTGGGATGGATGGAGGGGGGGAAGAAGAGAAGGTCTTTAATTAAGGACCTTGGAATCCATTCCCAGCTGGTTAGCATTGCTGGCCCATCTTGGAATGGTTTAAGAGTAATGCTCTGCTGCAGCGATTCCCCTGCTCTTTCATCATGCTCTTGCGCTCTTAAAAACTCACACAAACACACACACACAGAGACAGACACACTTCTTTCTGCCCCGGGGTAATGGAGGAGGCCTGCCCCCCCCCCCAAACCCTTGTGAGATCTGGTTTGTATCTCCGTTTGCAATGTCATTTGCAAACCCTTCTCTGCTAGGGACAGGACCTCAATGCAAGACTTTGTCATTTTTTCTTTTGGAGAGATGAAGTTTTCACCAAAAAGTGTGCAGGAATCGTCAGAAAGATTGCACAAAACTCTTGACAACCATGTCCAGAGTGGAGAGGAAAATATTCATTCCTGCATTCAAGAATGAAATAAGCCATTATTGACGTTCTCCGTTTAGAGCAGTGATGTCCAAACTCTGGCCCTCCAGGTGTTTTGGACTTCAGCTCCCGGAATCCCAGATGATTAGCCAAGATGGCTGAGGCTTCTGGGAGCTGAAGTACAAAACACCTGGAGGGACAGAGTTTGGACATTGCTGGTTTAGAGGAATACAGCAGTTTCCTCCCAGTTTCAAATTTGGAAAAGTTATTTTCTCAGACTACAAGACCCAGAAGCCTCCAACCACCATGGCCACCCCTCAGCAAGGAGGTTTCTGACATTGCTGTTGCTTTATCATGGAAACCCACACACCTACAAGTGAAAATGTTCAACATTAATGTCCACAACCGCACCAGAACGAGCTGAAAATGATGCCCCAATTCAACCGCCTGCCAAAGGGGCAGCATTTTGAGGTTGGCACACAAGAAAGTTAGCAAAGGCTTTGGCCTTCTAAAACAAGTCTTCATACAATGTGAAGTCGAAGGCTTTCATGGCCAGCATCCATAGTTTTTTGTGGGTTTTTTGGGGTATGTGGCCCTGTTCTAGAAGAGTGTATTCCTGACGTTTCACCAGCATCTGTGGCTGGCATCTTCAGAAATGCATTCCCTGAAGATGCCAGCCACAGATGCAGGTGAAACGTCAGGAATACACTCTTCTAGAACAGGGCCACAAAGTCCCCCAAACCCACAAAAAACGAATTCTTCATACAATTTTGTGTTTTTTACAAAACCCATTGGGAATCACCAAGGCTGAGAGAAGGAAGCTTGAAATCTGGAAAGTATGTGTATATGTGTGTGTGTTCAGCTTGGGAGAGTGATGAAAATTACTTTCACATTGGGGGTTAAATACCATCAAAATACATGCGCTTCGAAGTATTAAAAGCAACTGGATGATCCGTCATCGTGGGAGAATTGCAGCTCTCAAGACTTTGTCCTTCTCGCATCTCTCTCTCTTACACACATTGACACATACACACACACAGCCTTGAAGTACAAAGCCCAGATATTGGTCTGGATCAAATATGCAACTCCAAATGAGCTCGGAGAAGGAGGAGAGCATTTCTCAGAGATTAAAAGCAACACGTTTTCCAAATTGCTACCAGACACTTAAGAGATCAATGCCTTTGCGCTTTGCCAGCCAGAAGGGAAACATCCTTCATGCTACCAAACTGGGACGGGTGGGTTTTGTGGATGGCAGCAATGGTCTCTGAACTGCTGTGACATCCCGATTAATAATAATAATAATAATAATAATAATTTTTATTTATATGCCACCTCTCTCACATGTTTATTGGTAAGAAGCAGCATGCTGGCATATGCTGCTTTGTTGCACCCAGTTGGTCCCCCCTTGTTAGCGGAGATGGTTGAAGGCTTGAATCCTTTTGGTGACTTAACACTGGTATGAGTTCCAGTTTTAGTAAAGTAAAGACTTTTCCAGGCATGAGGTATTCCTTGCAATGCTTTTACTCTGGCAGTACAATTCCAATATACTGGCCAGTGAATAGGAGCAGAGAAGTTGCACATGTGGCCACAAGGCATCCTCTTGGATGTCCATCTAGGATCCATCCACTGAAGATGGGTCAATAGATATATAGTGTCTAGATCAAGGGAAGTAATAGTGCTTCTCCATTCTGCTTTGGTCAGGCCTCACCTGGAATAATCTTGGGTCCACAATTCAAAAGGGATATTGAAAAGCTGGAGCGTGTCTGAGGGAGGGCAACCAAAACGGTGAAGGGTCTGGAAACCATGCCCTATGAGGAGAGACTTAGATAACTGCTGGGGATGTTTGGAGAAGAAATGGTTAAAAGGTGATAAGATAGCCCTGCTTAAATATTTGAAGGCGTGTCATATTGAGGATGGAGCAAACTTGTTTTCTGCTGCTCCAGAGATTGGGACACAATGAAATGGATGCAAACTACAGGAACAAGAATGACCCAAGAAAGTGACTCACAGGAGGCCATCCGGGTTCCTCTGCTGAACTCCAGATCCTGTTCGGGTTCTGCTGCAACGTTTGTCGTTCAGGTTCAAAGCAAGACAGAAAAATATATCCACCGGTTAGACAGGCTCTGAAACTTGCTCTGCTCCGGTTCCCAGCAAGGAGCCGTTAAAGAGTCTCATTTGTTATAAGTAAGGACCAAATCACTACTTGGAAGAATGCATGAAACAACAAAGAAAGAATAATTGCGATGCTGGAAGGGAGGCCTCCAGCTTGTTTTCAGTTTGTGCCTCTTCATGAAAAACTTGTTTGTACTCTCAGCCTTGGAAGTAAGCAGCTCTTTTTGTGCCCACCATTGACATTTCTCATTGCTCAGGTAGTGGGAAGAGGGCATATGTGCAGAATTAATGCGGTTTGACACCGCTTTAACCATCCTATGGAATCCTGGGATTTGTTGTTTGCTGTGGCGCCAGAGCTCTCCGACAAAGAAGGCAAAATAGCGGATGAAACGACAAATCCTAGGACTCTGTAGCATTCAGCCATGGCATTTGAAATGGTGTCAAACTGCATTAATTCTGCTGTCCGGATGCAAACTCAGAATCATCAAACTGAAGAGTTGGAAGGGACCCTAAGGACCATGTAGTCCAAGGTATTTGAAATGGTGTCAAACTGCATTAATTCTGCAGTCTGGATGCAAACTCAGAATTATAGAATTGAAGAGTTGGACCATGTAGTCCAGTGATGGCGAACCCATGGCACACATGCCAAAGGGGGCACTCAGAGCCCTCTTTGTAGCCACGTGCGCTGTATCCCCAGCATGGAGTTCGCCACAGTTTGTTACTAGAAAGCCAGAGGTACACGGCACTTTGCGATAAATAAGTGGGTTTTGGGTTGCAGTTTGGGCACTCGGTCTCTAAAAGGTTCACCATCACTGTCCATGGTATTTGAAGTGGTGTCAAACTGCATTAATTCTGAAGTGCAGATCAGCTCTTAAAGGGAATCCCGTCTCCTTTCTGGGGAAATTGCAGATGCTCTTAGAAGTCTGCTCCTCTTTCCTTGGCCCTTGCAAAGGTGGGCTGTTAATCATTTTTAATGCTCCCTTTTGGATGGACACTAGGGAGGCTGTAAAAGTTTATTACGCAGAGGAGGTCACCTGAAAATGATCGGGATCCTTAGGAAGGCCATGAAAAGTGGGGGGGGGGGGAGGTTGATTCTTCCCTTCACTTCAATTGGGAAGCTTATAAAAGCAATGCCATTTCCTGGAGGGACTCACTTACTCTGCAGGGTTTGTGGGTTTTACCTTTTTTTCTCCTTCAGACCCTCCATTCCTAGTAATTTCCCCCAAGTAATGGGACTCACGGCGACTGACATCTTATTAAAACAGTACCAGCAAACTAGTGGTTTGAGTGCTGGACTATGACTCTGGAGACCAGGGTTCGAATCCTGGCTTGGCCATGGAAACCCATTGGGTGACATAGGCATGTCACACTCTCTCAGCCTCAGGAGAGGGCAACGACAAACCGCCTCCAAAGAAACTTGCCAAGAAAACCCCATGACAGTTTCGTCTTAGGGTTGCCGTTAAGTCAGAAACAACTTGAAGGCGCACAATGAAAACAAAAAAAAACTTGTACTGATTGAAAAGCAGTGTGATACTGAACATTTTCCAACTGGTACAGCCTTGGGCAAGTCACACTCTCTCAACCTCAGGAGAAAGGATTTACAGTGCTATATACATAACGCGTAATAATAATAATAATAATAATAATAATAATAATAATGCAATGGCAAGCCCCCTATGAAGAAACTTGCAAAGAAAACCCCATGATAGTTTCCTCTTAGGGTCACCATAAATCAGAAACAACTTGAAAGCACACAACAACAATAAAGGTACCACTGTGTTGTGGATTTTGGATGTTATTGTACTCCGCCTTACCAGTGTCAGTGTCACATTTGCCATTTGTGAGTCCATTGTGCAACATAACTGTGTTGTGTGCCTTCAAGCATGACTCTGGATATGTACATTTGTATGTGTCCAACCATATAAAGCTACAGCGCCAGAAGGGAGGGAGAGAATCGATAAACTGATTGACCGGACGGTGTTTTAATCTTGCTTCCAAGTGTACCGTCCCCGCCATCAAACCGCTCTACTCTCCCCCTTCCTTGGGATTGACACAATGACATTTGCCACCGAGGCGAGAGCCGTCTAATGCGTACATGGCTTAGTAATGCTGAACAAGAGAGACGCAAAAGGGAGGGAAGGGGCAGAGATCAATAGCTGGCGATAAATGCCGGTAATAAAATATTGATGAGCAGGCAGTTTCAAATGGCAGCAGGGCACTGCATCAAAGATAGACTCATTCATTTATTATTGTATCGGAAAAGGCAATCTTGGATGGACCAGGGTGCGCCAAAGGTGTGCCATGGGATTCATGCAATTCCAGGGGCTTTTATGTGGCTCGCTGTGCCAAAGACCCTTTCCCCCAAAACTTGTTTTAATACAGTGGTCCCTCCACATTTGCAAGGGTTAGGGGCACAGGACCCCCGCAAAAGTGAGAAAACCACAAGTTAACAAAAACACTGTTTTTTTAACCTGAGACAACACCTCTCTAGAAATCTCTAGGACTTAATGGTTCTCAACCCTTGGCTCTCTAGATTTTTTGAGACTTCAACTCCCAGAATTCCTGAACAATGAGCATACTGACCGGGACTTCTGGGAACTGAAGTCCAAAACATCTGGAGGCCCAAGGGTTGAGAATCACTGCATCCTCTGGTGCAACTCTATGGTTATCATCTGCCAGACGTTGACCATGGAATCATGCTGGAGGACCTACAAAAATGCCTAGGGAAGTGTTTTGTTTAGGAACGTCTAGGTTCTCTATGGTCTATGGACTCTATGGTCAACTTCCGGCAGAGTTGCGCAGGAGGACCTAGAGATGCCTAGATATTAATCAGAATTGCAAATAATCAGATCTGCAAAAGGTAAAAGTGGTGGGCCAACAGTATCTATACAAAAATGCACACCTCGTCATCAATTCATTACTAATATGGAAGCACCAATAGACATAGAAGCAATATACTCAATATTCATATTGGCAATGTTATTACTGGTCTTTCCTAATGAATAATTGTCTCTCCTTGGTTGCAGCGCAAAAGAAGAGAATGGATTTCAAATCAAGGTAAATGAAAAAGAAGGATGTATATCATCTTGAAATGCATCGTTCCAAAACGTAATCAATACCACCCCATTTTGTTGCAGAATTACTTTCATGCATCCAATTTTTCTCATATACAGTATGTTAAGTTCACCATAATTGTTTTCGTTTCTTTCTCGGGATGTAAATCTTTGCTTGTTTCAGGCAAGTACAAATAATTTCCAAAGTTTTCTCCCAGTTGAGAGTTTCTCTGTGCGTTTGCAATGACTTTTTCACACACAGCAATTTTTTCAGCTAAAACATAGATTTGCACACAAAAAGAGCAACAGCGCTTGTTTCGTGCAAATAAAAGGTAACTTTTTTGTGTGTCCAGAAAATGGTATATTTTATGCAAAGAAAGAAGGAAAGAAAGAAAATTTCTTGCTTTCTTGGGAGTGCCTTCCTAGCGGCTGCTTTCCTGGCAGTGGAATACAATAGTTTGTATGATTCTAACTTTTGTGCTCAGTTGTATATCATTGAATTTTAGAATCTTTTCTATTTCTTTCATAAACACACTCCCCATTCTTAACCTTCTTCTGATTTCTTGGCTGCAGTTCCCATTGCTATCAATGTTTGATCCTGGGTATGAGAACTCTTTAACACTTCTATTTCCGCATTGTCTGGTTTGAATTTGTCCAGATTGTGCACTGACATTATTTTTGTTTCCGGGACAGACCAGCAGGAAGTGCGGTCCTCGAGCCAAGTCTAGGGTTCTGGAGCACACAGCAACCGCACGCTCTGGAACCCTAGGACAGTGATGGTGAACCTTTTCGAGGCCGAGTGCCCAAACTGCAACCTCAAACCCACTTATTTATTGCAAAGTGCCATGTCCCTCTAGCTTTCTAGTAACAAACTCTGTGCTGGGACGATGGCACATGTGCCCACAGAGAGGGCTCTGAGTGCCACTTCTGGCACACATGCCATAGGTTCGCCATCACTGCCCTAGGACATGCGGGCGCTGCCGTCATGGCGGCCTCCCATCCACACGTGGGCTGCCATCATGATGTAAGTGACATGCAGCTTATAGACGTTGCTGCACATCGTTTACATCACCAATGCACCAATGGTGCCTTTAAAAGAACCCGAGTTCTTTTTACTGCGGAGGGACACCATGCGGTTTGGTTGCTGCAGCATCCCTACGGAAGAAAAATGGATGCTTCCAGCCCACCCTTTCAGGGCAGTATGTACGTTTATGTTCACCAGCTGGCTTGCCTTTTCACTTTCTTCCTTGATCTTCCTTAGTAGTTGATCCAGGTGTGGTGACATGTCAGCCATGTTTAAATATGTGAAAGAATGTCATATTGAAGAAGGAGGCAAGCTTGTTCTCTGCTGCTCCAGAGACTAGGATATGGAGCAATGCATTCAAGCTACAAGAAAAGAGATTCCACTGAAACACTAGGAAGAACTTCCGGATGGCAAGAGATGTTTGACAGTCTCCTTCTTTGGAGGCTTTTAAGCAGAGGCTGGATTGCCATCTGTCAGGAGGGCTTCGATTGTGTATTCCTGCATGGCAGAAAGGAGTTGGATTGGATGGCCTCCAAGTCTGTGGTTGTATCATTCTCTTCCATCCATTGAAATGAATGGGAACTCAGAGACAGCACTATTGATTTCAGTGGCAAGTGACCGAGGAAAGGTTCCAAACAGATTGAGATCATTTTGTGCATCGGTGTGTGTGTGTCATTCCCTTTGCAACACCCCACCAGCCCCCATGCTCTCTGTACATTGGTGCATTTCAAGCAAATAAAACGGAATCACCATTTGGCTAGCGGATGTTCCCTTATTTAAAACATGCCTCTCCGATGTCCTACGATGCCTTTTAAAGTATTCTGGCAAAGCTGAGTTTGGCTTTGAAGATGCAAATTGCAAAATATCACAGCCCCCTATCTGCCTTCCCCATATCCCCCCCTTTGCCCCCCACAAAACCCATCCCAAATGTGCTTCCTGTTTAAAAAGGGACGGCTGTATTTATTTATTTCGGGACAGGGGAGATCTGTTTAAAATTCCCCTTTGCAAGAGTCCCTTTGCATTGCGCATCCATTTGTCCTCCTGCTTCCCTTCCCGGTTCACTGACACACAGCCTTGACATCAGCCCTGGACATCTGTTTTCTCTGATCAAGGAAGGCCTGCTGGACCTCTCCTTCCTCTGTCCTCTCCTGCTCTTTTGCACCCTTAAAAGACAGCAACAAGGCTGATGGAGACCCTTTTTGTCTTTCCAGGGAGTATTTTATATATGGAAATGGCACCAGATGCTACGGAGGGGGGGGGGGGAAGGCCCCCATTGTGGCTCTTTAAACGCAGCATTCTTTTTCATCTTTTTAAAAGCTACGTACGACTCCTTTGGTGTACAAAAATGTTGTCTTCCATTGTTCTTGGCCTAATTATTGTTGCATGGTCCAATTATTGCTTCGGGGGTCAGGGGCCTTGCCTGTCCAAAAAAGAATTGGATCCTCTTGGTTTGCCCCCCAAATAGAGGGGGCCCACTGAATAAATGGCTGAATGGTGATACAACACACTGGTGTGTTTGTGTGTGTGTCTATAGGTCTGTACAGAGCGGCACTTTATGCCGGCATGTACACACGGTGAGGGCTGAGCGTCCGCACGCTCTGAGCCCTCACTGAGCCACCTGGGCGCCATCTTGGTGCGCGCCCATCCACACGGTGTGCACCATGATGACATCCCTTGGGTGCAGTGCCCAAATGGCGCAGCACAGAAAAGACATCATCGTGGCACACCGGCATGCCTATGGCGTCCCTTCCAGAATGCAAAAAGAATCTGGGTTCAATTGACTTCTTTTTGCTCCTTCCAGAGGCCACGGCGTGTGGTTGCTGTGGCCTCCATCCAGGGCACAAAGGGCGGCATTGAGCCACCCATATGTACAGTCCCTGTGTGTGTGTGTGTGTGTGTGTGTGTGTGTGTGTGTGTGTGTGTAATGGTCATCATGATGGACCAGTATTCTGCATCATGTACTCAGCTGTTATTGTTATTGTTATTGTTGTGTACTTTCAAAGTCATTTCCAACTCATGGCAACCCTATCATGGGTTTTTCTTGGCAATATACTACTACTACTACTAATAATAATAATAATAGTAGTAGTAGTAGTAATATCTTGCTCTTTGGGGTCATATGTGGCCCTGGGACTACTTGATTCCCACCTTGCTCTAGTCTTCTCCAAATTAATCAGGCTTACACTAAAACCCCTCTAGAGTTTCACTCCAAATTCATTTCAGTGTCCACCTTTGGGAGAAATGCTAGTTTTGTGTGGTCCTCCAGTTGTTGGACTGCAACTCCTAGCAGCCCTAGCTAATGGGGGAAAATGTTAGGAATGGCAGTCGACCGCCATCTGGCCACACAATTCCCACTCCATACTAGGCTGGCTGCCCCATTTGCAAGGTCTATACCTTCTCTGAAATGACTTAGGGTGGATCTACACTGCAGTTCTGATACGACTTTAAGTGTTTGTAGCTCCATACTATGGAATCCTGAGATTTGTTGTTTTGCAAGACCTTTAGCCTTCTCTTCCAAAAAGCATCGGTGCCTCACCAAACTACTAATCTCAAGTTCCTGTAGGATGGAGCCGTGACAGTTAAAGTGGCGTCGAACTGCATTATTTCTGCAGCGTAGATGCACCCTCCATGCTCCTTGTCGCTGAGCGTCAACCTACTTGCGGCATTTTCTTGCAGGAGGGTTAATTCCTCCGAGGCGTAAATGAAGATCCACCAGACTATGAGAAGCATCAGCAATGTGATAGATGGTCTTCTCCTTTGCTGGCAAGATTTATGAACGCAATGAAACAAAGGAAAGTACGCCATGTATCAAAGTCGCAAGGACATGCAGAGCAGCCCTATGAATAACACAAAGAGTTTTGTTTCTGGAGCGTTGAACAAGCCACAAATTTTCCTTGCAGGAAGCTGTCTGCAAAAATGGTGAAGTGGTTACTACAACTCTGTTGGGTGGAAAGTTTCACTGATGTCCTGCATAACCTAAGTTAGTTATGAATGTAAGGCTGCGTCTGCACTGCAGAATCAATGCTGTTTGGCACCGCTTTAAACTGCTGCAGCTCCATGATATGGCATTCTATAATTTGTACTTTAGCGAGATATTTAGCCTTCCCTATCTTTGGTGCCACAGCAAACTACAAATTCCATAGGATGGAGCTATGGCAGTTAAAGTGGTGCCAAACTGCATTAAACCTGCAGGACAGATTAGACTAGAGTTTGTTCATCCTCCATTATATAGTTTGTATTTTTCTCTCTCTCTCTCTTCCCTGCATGAAGAGCCCAAGTTATGGAGCCTCTCACCAAATAATATGATATTGCCTTTAGTTGAGCCAGCATGGCATAGCGGTTTGAGAGTCGGACTACGTCTCTGGAGACCCAGGTTTGATTCCCAGCTCTGCCATAAAACTCACTGGATGATCTTGGACAACTTCTCAGCCTCAGGAGAAGTCAATGGCAAACCTCCTCTGACCAAATCTTCCCATGAAAAACCCATGATAAATTCAACTTAGGGTAGTCATAAGTCAGAGCCGAAGGCACACAATACTCATATCTATAAGTAAACTTACTTCATATGTTTTTACTACGGAGGACTAAGCCTGATCAATCCAACCAGAGAGGTGGGATATAAATAAATTATTATTATTATTATTATTATTATTATTATTATTATTATTATTAACCTATTGGTTCCAATGGTTCCCAAACCTTGTTCCTCCAGGAGCCCCAAACCAGCTTGGCCAACAGTCAGGAAATCTGGGAGTTGACGTCCAAAACATCAGGAGGACCAAAGTCTGGGAACCTTTGTGTTAGACCTTGTGTGGACATGCGCATAGGACTGGTTGTTGCTCACCTTCTGCTCAGGAGATCCACCACTGTTTCTCTCATTCCCCTCAATAACATTGTAATGAATGAGACTGAGGTTGACTTCCTTGTTTATTCTTGGCTGCAATGTGCTGCCGCAGTAGAATATGAACCAGGGAACGTATTAATAGCCTTTTGTGTCATAACTGTTATCTATAGTACAGAGCCTGGGTACGAAGCATAACAAGTAGCAACTTTTGTTGGTTAAATAGAATGTAATCTCACTTTGCACTCAGTACCTTCAATGAAAGCAGCCCTGTCGAGATTCTGATAATGATGCCAATTTATTATTTTTGTTCCCGATCCATTAATTAATGGAGATAGCTTGCAGATAAGATTCATTGCCTAAGGCACATCTTTAGATCCTGGTTTAGCAAAGATGTTTTGCCCCAGGCAGAGCGATATAGAAGGAGAGGAACAGGAAAGCTGGAGGGATATTGAATTAAGGAGACGAGAAATTGTTGCTTGCTGTTGTTGTGTACTTTCAAGTCGTTTCGTGGCACAATTTGTGGGTTCGCCATGGCTTTCCTCTGAGGCTGAGAGAGTGTGACTTGTCCAGTAGGTTTCCATGGCTCAGTGGCGGTACTTGGTTAAAGCAAGGCAACACCAAAGTGGAATCACATCGCAAAGTTGTAGCATCTTTCTCTCGAATGAGCCTTTGCTTCCCTTTCTCTCTCTCTATATATATATATATGATTACAGAGTACATTAACATGTTGACAGTATGTTTTAAAACAAAAGCGTCTCTTAAACCCGGCTCTTCCTTTTATGCAAACCACATCTATAAAAAGTGCATTAAAAATTGGCCGGATCGCCACGATCTCACTTAAACCGCCTCCGATTTAAACAGGGACAATTTGGAGCCTTCCGCTAAGGAAGACCAGGACTATTTTATGAATGCCCATGGCATTAATGTCCTGGAAAGAGACAGGCCAGGCCTGTGAAAACCTTTTTCTCCCCCCAAAAAACTCCATCTTTAGAGGAGTGACAAAAGCTCTCCTGTTATTTTGCATGGAAAATCAGAAAAACCCAGAGCATCTGGAATGATAGGGAAGACTCTGAAATGGACTCCGAAATGGAGCTGAACCATTGGACCAATGGTTGAGTCAACACATAGGTATATTCAACTTATTCTGCGCAAAACTCACAAGTGGTATTTTTGGGCAGGGAACAGAGTTTTCTGTGCATTAAATCAGATGTTTTTGCACAGAAAGTGCTGCTTCCTGCGCATAAAAATGCTGCAGTTGGGGACTTATTCTGCGACATATCTCCATAAGTCAGAAATGACTTGAAGACACAAAACAACAACGATGACAGAGAATCTGGGTTCCTTCCATGTGCTTTTTAAGGGGATGCTAAAAGCCATGCTTCTGAGTGCACATGTCCATGGATGCACATGCTTCATTCCCAGCCAGAAATCTTTATATTTTGTGGTTGCTTCACCGACCCAACTCAGAATACCATTCTCTCCAAAGGGCTGCATGCATTTCCCCATCCAGCCTTTTCTACTTTCATAGCTTTGCTCCTGAAAGGAGTTATCTTTATTTTCCCTTTCTACGCTCCTCTCAGTCTATTTCTTCATTGCTGCCATTGATCAATTCATCTATTGGTCTTTCTTCATATTCTTCCTTTCTGGCTTGTCCATTCTTCTTTTCAGGGTTTTAGCATTGGTTTCCATTCTATGGAGTTTATCACATGGGATGGATCCCATGCGGAAACTAGATTTAAACTGGAAAAAGCCCACAAATGCGGGTTGTTTTTCAGACGACGTTAGCGTTAATGAGAATTAATGCAACATTAACCCAAATGGAAACTAGGCAAAACCCGCTCCTTTTTACTTTTGGATGCAAAGGCAGGTTTGGTCTTGTATTGTATTGTATGGTTTTGTATTGTATTGTATGGTTTTTAAGATGTTGTAACCCACCTTGATTCCTTGAGAAAAGGAGGGCTATAAACAAATCTTATTATTATTATGAGTAAATAAAAGAAAAGCGTCCAAATAAAATGAAACTATTCATATAGATCGAACAGCAATGGAAAAGGAGGAACAAAATGTTCTGGCTGACCAAACTTGATGGGAAGTTACCATAAGCAACTATGAATGATGTAAAATGCAAATGGTTCTTGCATCTTTGTGTTTGCGGATGGATTTATTGATGTGTATGACGCAGTGTGTTGTTTTTATGTCAATTAAATACTTTTGGAACAAGGAAAGAAAGAAATGAGTGTGGAGGGAAGACAGAAAAGACTCAACAAAGCTGACCAACCAACCCATGACAGACCAAAATCTCAGGAAATGGGATCCTTCACCAGTTCCTCTCCGATGCAAGGTATTTTTTTAGCAACAAATGATGAAATTCCCTGCTTTTCTGAGTCAGGAAGGGTGTCTTTTCCCTCTCCTTTGCCTGACTTTCACCCACGCATTGTGGACTAAACGGTCCCCTGATCAAAGCGGCTGAATATTGGGCACAAAGTAATGAATGCCCATCCATCCTGATCCGAAAAGGGGGCCCGCCGCACCCCAGCCGAGGAAGGCCTTTTCTTCCCAAGAGTTTTTTCCCAGCTTGAAACTCCACTGTCTGTCAACTCCAATGATACGGCCGGCCCTTGTTCGGCTTCTTTGCGCCGGATTGCTTTCTTTTATCTCCACATCGGGAACCAGCGATGGCAGGGGGAAGCATGCAATTCAGTAGAAAGAGCAACAAAATGAATACACACACACACACACACACACACACTAACATTATTACAGAAAGCAGAGGAAAGTTGGGGTGTAGCGGCAGGGGAGAGAAATGAGACTTTTGCAAAAAGGCAAATGCCAAAATCCAATAAGCAGAAGTTTCCGAAGCACACAAAAAGGAATTTTTGTTCATAAAGCTGCACAATAAAAAGACGCACAATGGAGTCAGACATCTGTCCCTGGGTTCAGATTTTGGGGCATGATTTTCGTGACTTCAGGTATAGCATACCATTGTTGAAAGCCATGATCTTAACCATCAAGCCTCTATGAACATTTTTTAGGATTGTACAGTGGGCTAGTGCTGTGAGTAGATGGCTACTGAACAAGAATAATTACTCTGGATGTCCATAGCAAGGAGGGAGAACGTCATTCAAAGATCATGCCCTGAATGTGCTTACAGAAGCCCCTAATGCTGGCTTTTGTGTCTAAACCTTTTCAACTATTATGTGGACTTCCGGTTATCCAACCCTCTGGTTATCCAAATAAACTAGAAACCCCAGAACGCAAGGCCAATGGTCGCATGGGATTTGCACTCCAAAAACATCCGGAGGGATGCATGGCTCTCCCACTCGCTGCAATATAAAAGATAGGAATGGAGTGCCTAGTGGCCTTTGTAAAGGCGAAAAAGTGATTAAAATGAAAGTTTTTAAAAGCTATTCTTTCAGAACCGCGGCAAAAAAAAGGCCAAAATCTGCTTTTTGCAAGACCAGTAAGAAACAGCTGGATGTCACTTGTTTCCATCCAGAAAATATTTCTTCTTTCCCACCATGACATTTGGATTTTAAACTGCAAAGAGCAACACTTTATACGCTGAGGTTTTTTTGGTCATATTTGGAAAGGCTCGTTCAGTCTTTAATTTCTACCGGAACCAAATATCTCCAATTGAGAAGAAGAAAAAGAAGGAAAGAAAGGGCATGGGGGGGGGGGATATTTGCAATTGCTTTTTGCCTCTGTGTAGTTTTCATCCGGATCAAATGTTTTCTTCTTAAAAGCCAGAGGCCAGCTGCTTCTCAAAGGGCCAGCATCCTTCCGGCTCCAGATTTATTGCAGAGAGCAATCATTGCCGGCCATCCATTGCTGAGCATGCCAACATCTCTCTGCCCATGGAGTAGCTGAGCACTTTGCTAGAACATTGAGGTGACACCTGGAAACTTGGCAACCTTACACAACTTAACGCACATTAAGATGCATCTTCTTGTTGTTGACTGCCCTTGAGTCGATCTCAACCCATGGTGACCCTGTGCATGAGACATCTCCAAGGCCTCCTGTCCTTTGCTGGCCATAGAATCATAGAGTTGGAAGAGACCACAAGGGCCATCCAGTCCAACCCTCTGCCATGCAGGAAATCCAAATCAAAGCATCCCCAACAGATGGCCATCTAGCCTCTGCTTAAAGACCTCCAAGGAAGGAGACTCCACTACACTCCGAGGGAGTTTGTTCCACTGTCGAACAGCCCTTACTGTCAGGAAGTTCCTCCTAATGTTCAGGTGGAATCTCTTTTCCTGCAGCTTGCATCCATTGCTCCGGGTCCTAGTCTCTGGAGCAGCAGAAAACAAGCTTGCTCCCTCCTCAATATGACATCCCTTCAAATATTTGAACAGGGCTATCATATCACCTCTTAACCTTCTCTTCTCCAGGCTAAACATCCCCAGATCCCTGAGTCGTTCCTCATAGGGCAAGGTTTCCAGACCTTTCACCATTTTAGTCGTCCTCCTTTGGACACGCTCCAGTTTCTCAATGTCCTTTTTGAATTGTGGTGCCCAGAACTGGACACAATATTCCAGGTGGGGCCTGACCAGAGCAGAATAGAGTGGCACTATAACTTCCCTTGATCTAGACACTATACTTCTATTGATGCAGCCTAAAATCGCATTGGCCTTGTTAGCTGCCGCATTACACTGTTGACTCATGTTCAACTTATGGTCTACTTGGACTCCTAGATCCCTTTCACACGTAGTTTCATTCAGCCAGGTGTCCTCCATCCTATATCTGTGCTTTTTGTTTTTCCGCCCTAAGTGCAGTACCTTACATTTCTCCATGTTGAATTTCATTTTGTTAGCTATGGCCCAGTTTTCTAGTCTGTTCAGCTCATTTTGAATCTTGATCCTGTCCTCTGGTCAGTGGAGGTCCTGCAAATTCATACCCATGACCTCCTTGATAGAGTCCAATAGTAAATTATGGCTGACAATAAGGTTCAATAAGCCTATACAATAGTTAATGCCCTAAGACAGTGATGTCCAAACTCTGGCCCTCCAGGTGTTTTGGACTTCAGCTCCCAGAATTGGCCAAGGTGGCTGAGGCTTCTGGGTGCTGAAGTCCAAAACAACTGGAGGGCCAGAATTTGGACATCACTGCTCTAAGGCTAAACACATTTACCCTAAACAGACATTTTCCAGTTGGGAAGGTGATCTGGGGAGAATGCATCCTTTGATTTCAACCTTTGGATTTGATTTAATCCTTGGGAAAAGTGATATATTTGATAACAAAGGCCCAGTACAGACCACTGGTTTGTGGCAGCCTGGGGCCAATTCTAGGGTTCTGGAGCGTGCAGCATCTGCATGCTCTGGAACTCTAGCACATATGGACGACACCACCTTTATGCAGAGCATGTGCGTGATGCAAGCACAGCGCCGTGTCCACACCTCCAGGCGCCGCACTTCCATCATGGTCGGGTCACAGTGCGCCAATGGCACACTTATGGCTGATGACGGTGTCCGCGCACGCCAAGAAGAACCTGGTTTTTCTGGGTTCTTTTTGGTCTGGAGGGATGCTGCACCGTTTGGCTACTGCGGCGTCCCTCCGGAGGAAAACTAGGGTGCTCTGGAGAGCCCCAAAATCAACATTAATCTTGCTCCCCCCCCCATAGGACCCATTTAATGACACCTAGTGCCTAGGTTTCCTGAACCTTTATGTTCAGGTTTCCCTTTACTTTAGGTTCAAAAATAGGGGAAAAATCAATAGTGTTTCACTTCTTGTGAGTGTGCAAAAAAAACAAAAACCCCAACAACTCCTGATCAGTAATTTTATGACCTGAAGGTCATGGCTTTTGAAAGCGGAGGTCTGCGCTGATGAATCCGCCGTGTTCGACTCTCTGGTACAAGATCTTTCATTGTCTTCAATCAAAGCCCTGGAAATGAATACCACCTGTACGCCCATATAGTTACAACGTCAATAAAGTCCATTATAATTATACACCGCTTGATGAGAAACGACACGTCAAAGGGGGCAACAAGCTTGTTTTGGGCTCGGTTCAAGGGAAGGGGGTCTCTGCTTGGCAATCGGGTATCGTCTCTTTAGGTCCGATTTGGCTTGGTTAAACATGGAAAGACCTCCGATGTGGAATGACAGTTGCTCATCTCCCATCTATTACCCATGCAAAAACCTATTTATTCTCATTTCCATTCCATCAGATATAAAACACTGGCAAAACCAGCACCCATTTCTACAGAAGAGTCTGCCGGACTGGAATGATCTCCATTTAGGATAAACCTTTTTGCCTTTTCATCAGACTGTGCTGCAAAAGCAAGAATCGAGCTCCTTGCCATTGAGTCCAACCAGCCACTCTTTGTATTCAGAAAGAACAGAAGGGAAGAAGAAAGGAAAAGAAAAAAGAGAGAACAGATCAAATTGCCAGTGTATGAAATGTTTCCGGCTATGGATTTTCCCCCGCCCCTATTATCTTCCTCTTGGTTTGAAGGTAAGCATATGGCTTTCATTGCCTTTCGCTGATAGATAGCAAAGGAGATCAAATTAAAGAGGGGGAGAAAAAGCCTCATCCAAAAGGAGAAAATGCACACTGTTGAAGAATAGTGGTGCATTTTACAGGCTGCATTCACAAGCAGCAGGTGAGCAGCAACCAGTCCCATAGCACCACCACTACCGCCATTTTGTTTTTGCTAGTCGTTTCTGACTTTCAGTGACCCTAAGGCAAACGTATCACGGGGTTTTCTTGGCAAGCTTTGTTCAGAGGAGGGTTTGTCACTGACATCCCCCGAGGCTGAGAGAGTGTGACTTCTTGCCCAAAGTCACTCAGTGTGATTACATGGCCCAGCCAGGATTCGAACCCTGACTCCCAGAGCCATAGTCCAACACTCAAACTACTCTGGCTAAAATTATTTTATGTATTTTATTTAAATAAATAAATATAAATACATTATATGGCCAAGCCCTGGGTCCCCTATTGGGATACAGGCAGAATATACATTGAATGAAATGGTCCATAGAGATGCTACTAT
Source organism: Sceloporus undulatus (assembly GCF_019175285.1). NCBI lineage: Eukaryota > Metazoa > Chordata > Lepidosauria > Squamata > Phrynosomatidae > Sceloporus > Sceloporus undulatus. The sequence continues at coordinate 38,788,094 of NC_056529.1, read as the reverse complement.
GAAATGCTGCTGGCCCTTTAAGAAGTCAGGGGTGGGAGGGGGGCAAGGAATACGAGTACAGTATGATCCTGAAACTTTGCTCAGCCGCCGAGCTTGCGCATCAGGAGCATTGAGGTTTGCCCACTCAAGGTAGGCAGAGGGGCGTGGTTTCCGCAGCCGCCGCGCCTGCGCAGTGTGAGCCTTGGCGTTTGCCCATTCAAAATAGGGAGGAGGCGTGGCTGCCACATCCGCCGCGCCTGCGCAGTAGCAGTGTTGGCTTTTTATGAGGCGAGGAAGGTGTGTCGAGTTCTGAGGAGAATTTTTAATGCTTTTAGTCTTTAAAAACCAGTGTTTTAAAGCTTTATATCCTCCTCTGAAAGGAGTGACTGGCAGAGATGTGTACAAACAAAGAGCTTCTTATATAAGAATATATTAAACATAAATGAAATAAAACAAACAAGTATATGAATCCTGCCCTCCCTCAGATCCAAATCTTCATTTATGAGGGAACACAAATGTCCCCCCAAAAGGGAAACGTGGACTCCCTTTTTGTCGCAGTGTTTCAACGTCAAAATACATTAACAGGCAATACAGGTTTATTTATGATATAAATTACACAAACACACAGAAGCACAAACGTGTATGTAGATAGATAAATAGATACTTAAAAGATCCATATGGGTCGATTTAACCAGTTTTGTTTTTGTTAGTGTAAGAGCCAGGTTCAACATTTCCAAGTGGCAGTTTGTGTAATCTATATAATCTATAATATGTGTGTCGTGTGTCCTATACTATATATATCTATATATATAGATATATCTTCTAGTTTTACTAATTAAAAGCCGTTTAACAGTATCTAGTGATATAAAATCCCCACTATATATATATATGTGTGTGTGTGTATTACTAATTGCACTCCTATATTCTACTAATATACTAACTCCACATATGTTGTTTTTGTGTATATACACGTATTATCTATCATCTATCTTCTAATCGTTCAGTTTTGCTAATAATAATAAATAATAATATTTAATAATTAATAATATTATAAATAAATATAAATTTCAAAACAAAGCAGCTTCAACAGTATCCCAGTGGACGTGTGGATGTGTGGGTGTGTGTGTGTGTGTATGTATTATATATATATATATATATATATATATATATAAAAACTGCCACCATTTATTATACTAATACATACGTTGTTGCCTAAGTTGGAAGCAGCTTCAACAGTATCACGTGGCAGCTATAACTAATAATAATACTAAGACTAATAATATAATAATAATAATATCATAATCCCACTATTTTTATATATACATGTGTATAATAACTGCCATATATATGTGTGTGGGTATGTATTATATACAAACCCCAAACCCCATATATATCTATATATATATATATATCTATATATATATTGGATCGTCCAAATTCTGCTAATTTGAAGTAGCTTCAACAGGATCCCGCCTATTCCTTGTGATTGGGCAAGATATAAATAAATCATTATTATTATTATCCAAGTTGCAGTTATATATATAAAATAATTCTCACTAATATATGTATACACACACATACGTATATACACACTATATATATATATATATATGGTTCCTCCAGTTTGTTTTGCTAATTTAAAAGCAGCTTCAAAAATTGGGACTCAAAGCAGCTTGCCATTGAAAGGAAGCATGCATTTAGAAACATACAAAAGTGGCCATTGAACTGACTTTAGTTGCCAGGATAGAACTGTCTTTGCCCTATCAATTTATTATTATTATTATTATTATTATTATTATTATTATTATTATTAATCATAGCATCATAGAATCATAGAGTTGGAAGAGACTGCAAGGGCCATCCAGTCCAACCCGATTCTGCCATGCAGGAAATCTAAATCAAAGCATCCCCGACAGATGGCCATCCAGCCTCTGTTTAAAGACCTCCAAGGAAGGAGACTCCATCACCCTCCAATGCAGCAGTATCTTCCTCCATCACAAAACCCTTTATGTCAAGAAGTTTCCCTTAATGTTGAGCTGCAATCTCTTTTTACCTGGACCTTGCATCCATTGCTCTGGGTCATAGTCTCTGGAGCAGCAGAAAACAAGCTTGCTCCCTCCTCAATATGGCATCCCTTCAAGTATTTAAACAGGGCTATCATATCACCTCTTAACCTTCTTTTCTCCAGGCTAAACATACCCAGCTCCCTAAGTCCTTCCTCATAGGCCTTCATGGTTTCCAGACCCTTCACCATTTTAGTCACCCTCCTTTGGACACATGGCTCCAGTTTCTCCACATCCTTTTTAAATTGTGGTGCCCAGAACTGGACACAATATTCCAGGTGGGGCCTGACTAAAGCAGAATAGAGTGGCACTATTACTTCTCTTGATGTAAATAAACACTAGACTTCTATTGATGCAACCTAAAATCGCATTGGCCTTGTTAGCTGCCGCATCACACTGTTGACTCATGTTCAGCTTGTGGTCTACTTGGACTCCTAGATCCCTTTCACACATATTACTCATTCAGCCAGGTGTCCCCCATAATCCTATATCTGTTCATTTCATTTTTCTGCCCTAAGTCCAGTACCTTACATTTCTCCGTGTTGAAATTCATTTTGTTAGCTTTGGCCCAGCTTTCTAGTCTATTCAGGTCATTTTGAATCTTGATCCTGTCCTCTGGGGTATTAGCTATTTCTCCTAATTTGGTATCATCTGCAAATTTGATAAGTATGCTCCCAATTCTGTCATCCAGGTCACTGATAAAGATGTTGAATATTACACTTTATTTATATAGCGCGAATGGCCACAACTTCATGCAAGGCATCCTGGTAATTGTAGCTTTGGGAAGGCTACGAAACCTCTCTAACATAATTTTTCTTTTTCCAGTTGAATAATAATAATATAATAATAATAATATGCCGAGGAGAGAATGCAAAATTCCATTAAAACCCGCTACAAAGCTCTTGTTGGTGTCGGTGTCACTGTTTTGGTTTATCATCTCAAAAGCCCTTGCAAGAAGAAGCCAGTTCTTTCCTTCCAAATCTCATTATTATATGCAGCCAGAGATGGAGGGGAAAGTTGTAGTGATTCCACGTCATTTAATGTTAAGAGTTCACATGCAACACTTTGCAACTATAATGGCCTTTTAACTGCCTCTTTGCAGGAATCAGATTCAGTCTTAAAAACAACAACGGCTAATCCATTTTCAATGGGCGATGAATTATTTAACACTGTATTTGGGAGGATGAATTGATAAGATGTCTGGGAGGCATAACTGGGGAGTATCTTGCCTCACTAGACAGCTGGAAGCTTCCACGTTTTCCTTCCAAGTTAGAAATGTTAAATATGAGAGTAAAATACCTTAACAATTAAAGAATTTTATAGGGTTAAAAGGAAAATAGACTAAAAGGAAAGACTTTGACAGTCTTGAACCAAAGGAGGTGTTTGCTCCTATGTATGTTTTATTTAAACACAATGTCAAAGTTGTGTTTGCTATGTGTTATCTCTCCAGACAGGGAAGCTAGCTTCGTGAATATTGATAGCCATTCATGTGTTGTTGTTTTTCCAGATAGAAGACACCTATGCGGATAGTCTGATGAATGAAAAGTAAAGAAAACAAGCAAAAAGAAGAGTCTTCATATCAGTCAATGTGTAGAAATATAGAAACAGGTTGCAAGGATATTCCTTACAAAACGCTTCCAGGTTTGTTGTTGCTGCTGCTGTTATTTTCCACCTTTTCCCTAGGTGTATCTCCACTATAGAAATACATGTATCCTTCCATATTTGCGGCTTTGATATTTGCGGATTTGAGTGGTCACAAATTTGATTAATATGTTGTCTCTAGGACCATCTAGGTCCTCCAGCACAACTCCATGGTCAACTTTAACTGAAAGTTTGCACCGAAAGAGCTAGAGATTCCTAGAGAGAATACTCTACTAGGCCTTTGTAGCTCCTCCAATGCAACTCCGTGGTCAACTTTATTCAAAGGTTACACTGAAAGACCTAGAGATTCCTAGAGAGAACACTCTACTAGGCCTTTGTAGCTCTCCAGAGCAGTTCTATGGTCAGTGTCTGTTGGACGTTGACCACAGAGTTGCCCTGGAGGACCTAGAGATTCCTAGAGAGAATACTCTACTAGGCCTTTGTAGCTCCTCCAGCGCATTTCTATGGTCAGTGTCTGTCAGACGTTGACCACAGAGTTGCAATGGAGGACCTAGAGATTCCTAGAGAGGTGTCCTCTCTGGTAGAAACATGGTGTTTTTGTTATTTGTGGTTTTCCATATTCACGGGAGTCTTGTGCCCCTAATCCTAGGGAATATGGAGGGACAAGTGTAGTCCAAGAGAAACAGCTTGCAAGAACATTCATTACAAAAAGCTTCCAGGTTTGTTGTTATTGCTGCTACTCTTATTTTCCACCTTTTCCCTAGGTCTAGGTGTATCTACACTATAGAAATAATGCCATTCATCACCGCTTTAACTGCCATGGCTCCATCCTACAGAATCCTGGGATTTATAGTTTTGTGAGGCACCAGCATTCTTTGGCAGCGAAGGATAAAGACCTGGCGATGCTACAAATCCCAAGATTTCCTGCAGCAAGGGAGCTATGTGCTCCATGTCGCAATCCGCAGTCATCACTGGCTCAATTGTGATTCCTTTGCCAATGCACAAGGCTTGAGATTTGTAGCATCTCACAGTAAATACATTTTTTTTGCTTTACGTTCCGGTTTTAGAAATGAATGTTTTATCTTGTACCAGAAAGAAATCTGAGGACATGCAACACTCTGGGACTTGTTGATAATGCAGAGCTTTTTAAAGAGTCCCAACACTCAGTTATTCCTTTACAAAGTGTTTTGCTTTGCCAAAATTGGTTCCTGACATTCATTTCAGAAAGGGCCACCGACAGTTCCTTAATCCTTTTTTTTACCTTGTAAGAAGTAGCAAACCTCACTAGAATAAACATTAAGGAAGAGGCTGTGTAGGTGTTACTACTGATAGTGGGGAGGAAACAGTCAAATTCCTCCCTCTAGAAATGCATCCTCAGTGTCTGTATTAGAAATATACAGAATGCAAAATGCCTCTTTTGGGGGAAGATCATAATATATGAGACACAGTTGTTAAATCTATGTTGCCCTGTCTTTGACCATCTCCATGTTTTATTTTTCAGGAGCTGGTTCTGGGAATCTGGGTCTCTTCAAGCCACTCTGTGGCTGCATCTGCACTGCAGAATTAATGCAGTTTGATACTTATTTATCTGCCCTGGCTCAGTGCTATAGGTTTCTGGAATTTGTAGTTTTGTGATATATTTAAGCTTCTCTTTCAGGGAATTCTGGTGCCACAACAAATCCCAGGATTCCATAGGATGGCAGTCAAAGCGGTGTCAAACTGCATTAATTTTGCAGTGGAGATGCAGCGTGAATACTTAAGTTAGGATAGAAGGGAAGACCATAATGTGGCTTAACTTCCCCTTATCTGTTTCCTTGTTCTATCTATCCTTCTCTTTCTTTCTTGCATTTTATACCCCACTCTTCAGAAATGCTCTCAGAGCAGCTTACCAATTCTTAATATCGTGGAGGAAAGTTCTGATAGATAAGCTTGGTCTAAATCGGATACAATAAATGTTCTTCGTAGAAGAATGTCTACAAAGGAATGGGTTTTTCTTTTAAAATGTGGGCATGTAATAATATCCATTTCTCGTATTAATGTTCATTTCAGAATCCTTGATCTGTATGTTATCATTGCAGTGAAGATCTCCTCCGGAAACAAGCGTGATGCATTATATCTTTGTTAATTAAAACAACTTCTGTGTGGCTTGACTCAGTCATTTGTTTTGCTTTTGCTTTTGCTTTTGGAAAAAGGTCTAACATACTTTTTGTTCGCTTTCAGGTAGAAAGAATGGCCTATTCCATCTCCGCGCAACATTTTGTCGCCATTTCAGATCTGCACCCAAATCTCGCTCGTCCTGTAGGTCTTGGTGACATAAGTCCTTTTTGTTCTCCCGTGAAACTGTATATCACTATATTGTATTACTGCAAAATTATGTAATTGGTTTGCCTTTACATTCTCGCAGCATTGACATAATGATTAGGCGGACAAAGTATGTTAGCTTCTCTTTGTGTCTCCTTGGAAAGTGAAAACCGATGCTTCTGTTGACCACAGAGTGGGGATACCCCAACCATCAATGTTGACTGGACAATTCATTGACTTGAAGTATCAGAGGCTTCTTTGTGCTTCCTTTAAATAGATGTTGAGTTGATAATTTCCACAGAGTCTGTATTCTGCCTTCACAATGCATTGGGGATGTATTCTTTTGGGCTGCAGACACCAGATTGGAAGCTGGGAGCTCCTCTCACATGGGCAGCCCCATTCATGCAAAGCTTTCTTTGGCTCCCCTTGATGGTTTTAAAAGAAATGATAATTAAGGGGAGCAGAATATCCATCCCTGACTGTTATTTCACAACTATTAAGTCCTTGTTATTCCGACAGATGGGGTAGCGAGTGACCGTCAGAGGGCCTAGATATTGTGAGGTCGGTGCTTATGTGTAATACATATCTACACAAGGGTGTATGTGCAATACATATCATCCATTTCTAGACTTATACATGAGTACAGTATTTCTGCAATGCAGGTTCCATGTTTAGAGCAGGAGGTATTAATTGCGTAAATGTGAATTTTCTAAAAATACCAAAGCCTCATTTCATGGGACAAAATGTTGGCTGGTAATGATTCTAACTTCTGAGGGTGGCACTGGATCTCTTTCTACACTGTCATTGTGTGGCAGAGCATAAACCAGGATTATCAGACACAAACAGTTAGGAACCTTTGACTTAAGGGTGCATTCACTCTTCATTATTACAGCAGTTTGATCCCACTTTAACTAACAACCCCATCCAATGGAATCCTACTGTTTAGCAAGGGACTTCGAATTCTCCCTACAGCACCCATCCCCAAACTACAAACCTCAGCATCCCATAGGATGAAGCCATGGCAGTTGAAGTGGGATCATAGTTCTATAACTCTGCAGTGTGGATACACTCTTAGACCTCACAGTGCATTCCATCTCCTTGAACAGAGACAGTAATTACATCATGAAGCAAAAAATTGGAATTATAAGCTATATGGAAGTGTGGGTATGCTATTATTGTAGTTCTACTTTTCTCCCTTCATTTTAGATATGGCAAAATGATTGCTTACAGACAGGACTTGGATAGGTGTACTTGTGTGAACTGTGCAATCCAAATCCTATATACATTTGTTCAAAAGTTAGTCTTATTATTATGAGAGCTGGTGGGATGGAGTGGTTTGAGTGTTGGATTAGGACTCTGGGAGACCAGGATCCGAATCCCCACTCAACCATGGAAACCCAGTGGGTGATCCTGGACAAGTCACACTCTCTCAGCCTAAGAAGAAGGCAATGGCAAACCACTTTGGAATAAATCTGGCCAAGAAAACCATGAGTCAGAGCATCATTATATTCTGTAGGGTTCACTCTTGAATAAAGGGATTGTAGCCTAATTATTGTTAAGTACAGAGAACATTTGGCCTGAAATTCAAATATTATATAGCTAATAAAATAATAATGGGAACAAGACAATATGTTTGGGCACATCTCCCAGGGCTTTCACTGTTCTCCTTAATGCAAGTGGGATGTGTGCTATCAAATCATGAACTCCTTTGTCAATTTAACATAAAAGAAGGGCTGCAATTTCCTCCCCTATCAAAAGTTAGAGGCCATAGATTTCTTCAAGGCATGTTTCTTTGGTACGGAATTGGAAACACATGAACATTTCCAACATTTCTCTTGTGGGACGGGTTCATTTGGCCAGAGGGTTTTTATTCATTTCACAGCACTGCAAGATGAAGCATTAGAAAGATGAAGCATTAGAAAACGGACTGACCCAGAACGTAGTTTATGGTAGTTCAACTTGGTAAACAAATCTTGCTTTAATTTGGAAGGGAAATATGGTTTATTTAATGCCAAGACATGCATTTTGAAGGAACGTCGCAGGTAGGTGTGCGCGTTTAAAGTAAACAACTCCTTCCAGTAAATGAAACTCTACTGTATTACAGTATTACCACAATGGAATAATACATAATTGAGCTACTTTATCACTGTTCTAACTAGTGGTATAAATGCCAAGGCTCTGAAAGAGCTCAACGGTGGAAAGAAAAAATAACAAAGGTTTAGGAAAATGTCAGCACAAAGTATGGCAAACGGACACAGAGGTTTCTGTTTTCTCCTTTGAATAATAGGCCACAATTGCAAACTTACGTGTTTGGAAACCATTCTCTTAATATTAAGGCTTTTTATAAGAGGTTTAGGAAGAGATCTCACGCTTTTCATTCTGGAATTACGTAATTTCGCTTGGTCGGGATCTAAATGAAATAATATTGTACCGATAAAGTTTGGGAAGACTTTGAAACAAATACTGTTGTTAAGTAGAGTCTCGGGGCATAAAACGACATTTTTGATTCTGGGAACCAGCTCTCAGTTATCGGTAGATTTATGCACAGGATATGTTGCCATCTAATTCAATTACAGGGACTTTAGGAAGCAAAACATTTCGAATGCGGACTAATAGGCTGCACTTTAAAGAAAGAAAGCTTTTGGAGACTTGAGGAAATGATATTTCATTACACACATGCTCTGCGTGAACTCATCCGGATAAATGCAGAAAGAGTTTCCTTGCCCCATCTAGCGACTGAAAGGGACACAGGAGTCTAAGAGCCTGTTTTTCAACAGGCTTGGCATTCGTTCTGTTTGTGAGAAAAGTGCAAAAAGAAAGATAAATGGTAAAGATAAAATACTTGCCGCATGGAAAATCTTTTAAAAAATCACACCATCCCCTTTAAATAGTTCAGGATTTTATTCCCTCTCCAGTCTGAAATGTCCTCATTGCACTCCTTATTGTACACGTTCTTCTAATACAAGTAGCAAGAAAAGCTAGATATTTTTCCAGGTATGTTTTCTTAACAAACAGATGTTGATATTTTTTGGTATGATTTCTCATCTTTTGCTATAGAGAGGGCCCTATTTACACTGTTTATGTAGTAATGCTTCTGTAGGATAAGTGAGCCGAACTAGCAACAGTCAAGTATGCTTTTTATTAGGGAAGGAATACAAGCGAGTCTATGAAATCAAATCCATCCTGTACATCTGCATTTGATGTATTTATTCTGTAATCTCTTTTTTTCCCAGAGTATAATTGGCGTGGTGATTGGAAAAACAGATGCCAAAGGCTTCCCAGACAGAAAAAGTAAGTTCTTTTTAAGGGATTACATCTCTGCTTCTCAGGCTCTATCTTCTCCAGTGGTTTCTCTGATAGAGAAGTATGCGCACAATCTTTTGAGAATCTGCACAAACTATAAAATGTCATTGGAGCCTACGTAGCTATAAGGTGGGCATAACAATATGTTACAGGGGCATATCACCCCGAAAGTGTCTTCATCCTTTGCTGGTGTCTGTCTTCCCATTTTTGAGGGAAGAAGCCACTACAATACTAGTCATTCCCTTACTGTTTCTGATGAAAGAAGCATAACTTCATTCTGGTGAGAGAAGCATAATCA